>NC_092045.1:74070240-74313237 GCF_003086295.3 Arachis hypogaea | reverse complement strand
ATTGTTGAAACCTTGTTGAGGTCTCTGTTGATCCTTCCATGAGAAATTTGGATGATTTCTCCATGAAGGATTATAGGTGTTTCCATAGGATTCTCCCATGTAATTCACCTCTTCCATTGAAGGGTTCTCAGGATCATAGCTTCTTCCTCAGATGAAGCCTCCTTAGTACTGCTTGGTGCATTTTGCATTCCAGACAGACTTTGAGAAATCATATTGACTTGTTGGGTCAATATTTTGTTCTGAGCCAATATGGCATTAGAGTGTCAATCTCAAGAACTCCTTTCTTCTGACTAGTCCATTGTTCACAGGATTTCTTTCAGAAGTGTACATGAATTGGTTATTTGCAACCATTTCAATTAGCTCTTGAGCTTCTGTAGGCGTCTTCTTCAATGAAGAGATCCTCCAGCAGAGCTATCCAAAGACATCTTGGATAGTTCAGAGAGACCATCATAGAAAATACCTATGATGCTCCATTCAGAAAGCATATCAGAGGGACACTTTCTGATTAATTGTTTGTATCTTTCCCAAGCTTCATAGAGGGATTCTCCTTCCTTCTGTCTGAAGGTTTGGACTTCCACTCTAAGCTTACTCAATTTTTGAGGTGGAAAGAACTTTGCCAAGAAGGCATTGACTAGCTTTTCCCAAGAGTCCAGGCTTTCTTTAGGTTGAGAGTCCAACCATGTCCTAGCTCTGTCTCTTACAACAAAAGGAATAGCATAAGTCTGTAGACCTCAGGGTCAACCCCATTAGTCTTGACTGTGTCACAGATTTGCAAGAATTCAGCTAAAAACTGATGAGGATCTTCCAATGGAAGTCCATGAACTTGCAATTCTGTTGCATTAGAGAAACTAATTGAGGCTTAAGCTCAAAGTTGTTTGCTCCAATGGCAGGGATAGAGATGCTTCTCCCATAAAGTTGGGAGTAGGTGCAGTAAAGTCACCCAGCACCTTCCTTGCATTGTTGGCATTGTTGTTGTTTTCGGTTGCCATGTGTTCTTCTTCTTTGAAGAATTCGGTTAGGTCCTCTACAGAGAGTTGTGCCTTGGATTCTCTTAGCTTTCGCTTCAAGGTCCTTTCGGTTCAGGATCAGCCTCAACAAGAATGCTTTTGTCCTTGCTCCTGCTCATAAGAAAGAGAAGGGAACAAGAAAATGTGGAATCCTCTATGTCACAGTATAGAGATTCCTTTAGGTGTCAGAGGAAAAGAAAAGTAGAAGACAGAAGTAGAAAATTCGAACTTATCAAAGGAGATGGAGTTCGAATTTTGCATTAAGGAATAGTGTTAGTCCATAAATAGAAAGATGTGAGAAGAAGGGAAGTAATTTTCGAAAATTGAGTGAAAGATTTTGAAAATATTTTGAAAAACACTAATTGATTTTCGAAATTATGATTGAAAAGAAGTGAAGGATTTTTGAAAAAGATTTTGAAATTAGAAAAAAAAATTTGATTGAAAACTATTTTGAAAAAGATGTGGTTAAGAAGATATGATTTGAAAAACATTTTAAAAAAATGTTTTGATTTTTTTGAAAATTAAAAACTTGGCTAACAAGAAAAGATATGATTCAAACATTAAACCTTTCTCAACAGAAAAGGCAACATACTTGAAATGTTGAGTCAAATCATTAATTGATAGCAGGTATCTTTGAAAATAGAAAGAAATTGAATTTGAAAAAGATTTGATTGAAAAGATATGATTTGAAAAAGATTTGATTTTGAAAAGATTTTGAAAACTTGAAAAAAATTGCATTGAAAAACAGAATCTTCCCTCTTGTGCCATCCTGGCGTTAAACGCCCAGAATGGTGCACATTCTGGCGTTTAACGCCCAAAACTATACCCTTTTGGGCGTTAAACGCCCAACCAGGTACCCTGGCTGGCGTTTAAACGCCAGTCTGTCCTTCTTCACTGGGCGTTTTGAACGCCCAGCTTTTTCTGTGCAATTCCTCTGCTGTATGTTCTGAATCTTCAATTCTCTATATTATTGACTTGAAAAGACACAAATTAAAAATATTTTTGGATTTTTAATAATAAGGAAAAATCAAAATGCAACAAGAATCAAATAACAATGCATGCAAGACACCAAACTTAGCAGTTTGTATACTACTCACACTAATGAGAATGCATATGAGACACATAAAACACTCAAGTCAAGAGAATTTAAAGATTAGAGTAAGAAATCATCAAGAACATCTTGAAGATCACTAAGACACATGAATGAATGCATGCAATTGACACCAAACTTAACATGAGACTAGTGTCTCAACAAGAAACATAGAATAATTTTTTGTTTTTATGATTTTGTAAATTTTTTTGTGCTTTTTCGAAAATTAAGTGGAAAAAGGTATCAAAGTTCTTAATGAGAATTCCAGGAATCAGTGCAATGCTAGTCTAAGACTCCGGTCTAGGAATTAGACATGGCTTCACAGCCAGCCAAGCTTTCAAGGAAAGCTTGGTCCAAAACACTAGACATGGCCAATGGCCAGCCAAGCCTTAGCAGATCACTGCTCCAATAGCAAGATTGATAGAAATCAACAAGCTTTTGTGACGATAAGTTGAAACCTCGGTCCAATGAAATTAGACATGGCTTCACAGCCAGCTAGATTTCAACAGATCATGATGAAACTCTAGAATTCATTCTTAAGAACTCTGAAGAAAAAATACCTAATCTAAGCAACAAGATGAACCGTCAGTTGTCCATACTCGAACAATCCCCGGCAACGGCGCCAAAAACTTGATAGCGCGAAATTGTGATCAATACTTTTCACAAATCAAATAATCCCCGGTAATGAATCCAAAAACTTGGTGTTCAATACCATGGCATAAACACAACTTCGCACAACTAACCAGCAAGTGTACTGGGTCGTCCAAGTAGTAAACCTTACGCGAGTAAGGGTCGATCCCACAGAGATTGTTGGTATGAAGCAAGCTATGGTCACCTTGTAAATCTTAGTCAGGCAAACTCAAATGGGTATGGTGGTATGCGAATAAAACATAAAGATAAAGATAGAGATACTTATGTAATTCATTGGTAGGAATTTCAGATAAGCGTATGAAGATGCCTTCCCTTCCGTCTCTCTGCTTTCCTACTGTCTTCATCCAATCCTTCTTCCTCCTTTCCATGGCAAGCTTAAGCAAGGGTTTCACCGTTGTCAGTGGCTACCTCCCATCCTCTCAGTGGAAATGTTCAACGCACCCTGTCACGGCACGGCTATCCATCTGTCGGTTCTCGATCAGGCCGGAATAGAATCCAGTGATTCTTTTGCGTCTGTCACTAACGCCCCGCCTTCAGGAGTTTGAAGCACGTCACAGTCATTCAATCATTGAATCCTACTCAGAATACCACAGACAAGGTTAGACCTTCCGGATTCTCTTGAATGCCGCCATCAGTTCTAGCCTATACCACGAAAACTCTGATCTCACGGAATGGCTGGCTCGTTTGTCAGGCGAGCACTCGGTTGTCAGGCGATCAACCATGCATCGTGTATCAGGAATCCAAGAGATATTCACCCAATCGAAGGTAGAACGGAGGTGGTTGTCAGTCACACGTTCATAGGTGAGAATGATGATGAGTGTCACGGATCATCACATTCATCAAGTTGAAGAACAAGTGATATCTTAGAACAAGAACAAGCGGAATTGAATGGAAGAACAATAGTAATTGCATTAATACTCGAGGTACAGCAGAGCTCCACACCTTAATCTATGGTGTGTAGAAACTCCACCGTTGAAAATACATAAGAACAAGAGTGATCATTGGCCTCGGTCCCAGAGAGGGAACCAGAAGAACCAAGATGAAAATACAATGGTATAATGTCTTACTTATAGAAAACTAGTAGCCTAGGGTGTACAGAGATGAGTAAATGACATAAAAATCCACTTCCGGGCCCACTTGGTGTGTGCTTGGGCTGAGCATTGAAGCATTTTCGTGTAGAGACTCTTCTTGGAGTTAAACGCCAGCTTTTATGCCAGTTTGGGCGTTTAACTCCCATTTTGGTGCCAGTTCCGGCGTTTAACGCTGGAATTCCTGAGGGTGAATTTGAGCGCCGATTTGGGCCATCAAATCTTGGGCAAAGTATGGATTATCATATATTGCTGGAAAGCCCAAGATGTCTACTTTCCAAAGCCGTTGAGAGCGCGCAAATTGGGTTTCTGTAGCTCCAGAAAATCCACTTCGAGTGCAGGGAGGTCAGAATCCAACAGCATCTACAGTCCTTTTTGGTCTCTGAATCAGATTTTTGCTCAGGTCCCTCAATTTCAGCCAGAAAATACCTGAAATCACAGAAAAACACACAAACTCATAGTAAAGTCCAGAAAAGTGAATTTTAACTAAAAACTAATAAAAATATACTAAAAACTAACTAGATCATACTAAAAACAAACTAAAAACAATGCCAAAAAGCGTACAAATTATCCGCTCATCAGTCCTATTTATACTAGACTAGTTACTAGGGTTTACAGAAATAAGTAAATGATGCAGAAATCCACTTCCGGGTCCACTTGGCGTGTGCTTGGACTGAGCATTAAAGCTTTCATGTGTAGAGACTTCTCTTGGAGTTAAACGCCAGTTTGCAGCCTGTTTTGGGCGTTTAACTCTAGCTTGTAACCTGTTTCTGGCGTTTAACGCCAGAATAGGGCAGGGAGTTGGCGTTTGAATGCCAATTTCCGTCATTAAAACCCGAGCAAAGTATGGACTATTATATATTGCTGGAAAGCCCTGGATGTCTACTTTCCAAGGCAATTGAGAGCGTGCCATTTGGGTTTCTGTAGCTCCAAAAAATCCATTTCGAGTGTAAGGCAGTTAGAATCCAACAGCATCAGCAGTCCTTTTTCAGCCTCTGAATAAGATTTTTGCTCAAGTCCCTCAATTTTAGCCAGAAAATACCTGAAATCACAAAAAAATACACAAACTCATAGTAAAGTTCAAAAATGTGAATTTTGCTTAAAAACTAATAAAAATATACTAAAAACTAACTAAATCATACTAAAAACTATGTAAAAACAATGCCAAAAAGCGTATAAATTATCCGCTCATCAATAATGTAATATTGGGATTAATTTAAAAGACATAAATCTTTTTATAGTGTGTAACACACTACTACACAGAGTCTTATGCTTAAGTCATAAAACAGAGGTGGCGAGGTATTACGACCTCGAAAAATAAAATTTAGTATATATAGTAGTATGAAAAATATTTATAACTAGGACCCTTTGGAGAAAAAGGAGTAAAACAAAATCGTTAAATTGAAAAGCGCAACACTCCGATCGATAACGTAATGAAGTAGATAAAGGATAAGCTAACGCGAGTATATATTGATGACAAGTCATCTTATGCTAGTTTCACAAGCATTTTTCACTTTGTTTCATTAGGTTTCATGCACTTTCTTGCACAATAAGTAAGTAATTAGATTGGAATTTCATGCATCCCTTGACTCAATTAAACATGGGTGTTTATGTGCTTTTTCATAAGGTTTTATGCCAATTTTACTTGATGTTATGAATGATGCAAATACCTTGTGATTATAGCAAACTTTGATACAATGGTTTGATTGATGATAGGTGAAAAAGAGGCAAGAAAGAAGCAAGAAAGAAGAGAAAAAAGCAGAAGTAGAAGTAAAGTAGAGGAAGTAACGTTGGCGACCAAAGTTGGCTCACCAACATTACCTCAAATATTGGAGAAAAAGGGGGTATGCAACGTTGGTCGCCAACGTTGGTCCACCAACGTTGCAGGCAACGTTAGTGCAAATTTAGGTGCCAACGTTGGACGGAACATTGGAGAACCAACGTTACCTCCAACGTCCTCGAAAATGTTCAAAAGCTGGAGTTGAGAAATTTTGGGTGACTCGTACGCGTTGATGACGCATACGCGTGAAAGCGTAATCCACGCATAAGTGTGAGCTGCGTGCACGCATGAATCGGCAAAATTGGCCATTCACGTGTACATGTGAGCCACGCATACGCGTGACCAAGCGAACGTTGGAGGTCCAACATTGCCTCAAACGCTACCTCCAACGTTCCCGACAAGAAGCACAAAATTTGAGTTTGAAAATTTGCATCGATGTGTACGCGTGGGCCACGCGTACGCGTGGATGCAGATTTTGGCCAGACACGCTGACGTTAGGATTTTTGCCAGTAAAGAAGTTCATAAAAACAGTCGCGTTGTAGATATAGTCTCTAAACCGACAGAAATCCCTTCGTACAAACATTTTGGTTTTCACAAGTAACAAACCCCTTTGAAATTGATAACCGAGTATTCAAACCTCGGGTCGTCTTCTCAAGGAATTGCAGGGAGGTATGTTCTTATTATTGGCTATGAAAATTGTGAATTCGGGGTTTTGAGGATGAGAAATAAATGTGGCAAATAATTTAAATGACAATTAAAATAAATTAACAATAATGAAATCTCTTGGCAAGGTGTAAGAACTTAGAAGTCCAAGTCTAGTTATCCTTATCAATAATAATGAAAATTGAATCATAACTCCACTTAGTTAACCCTTGTTAGAGCAAGGGAAGGTCAAGCGACTAATTAGTGAGATCTTCAATTCCTAGTTAATTCCTAAGAATAGATTGGGATTATTGAAGTTCAATTTAATTAGCAAGATAACAATTATCAATTATGCTGTTGAGTTGGATAACTCTTGAGTTACTGATTTCTTAACCAAAACCAAAAGAAAAAATATCTAAATTAAATTAAAAGCATTCATAACTGGAATAACAATATCTTCAGATTAGGGATAATAAAAAGGGACAATCATAAACTGAAATACCTCAAATATCATTAAATAATAAAATCATCATGAAAGTGGCATAGGCCAATTAGGCAACATAACTAATACAAGCAAGCATTCAAATGTCTGAAAATAACAAATAATTATAAAGTAAAAGAACATTGAACCTAGGATTGAGAGTCACTCTTAAAAACTTAAGAGAAGTCCTAAATCCTAATCCTAAGAGAGAGAGAGACTCTCTCTCTCTCTAAGACTACATCTAAAACATGGAAAGTGAATTATTAGAGCCTCCTTATGAATGGATGCATTCCCCCACTTTATAGCCTCTAATCTGTGTTCTCTGGACCGAAAACTGGGTCAGAAATAGCCCAGAAATCACTTCCAGTGCTTTCTGGTCCGTATAGGTTGCGGAAAAGTGACGCGGCCGCATGGCTCACGCAGCCGCGCGGGTTGCGTTCCTGCTAAGTCACGTGTCCGCGTGACTCACGCGTTCACGTCGCTTGGCGTCGGGGCAGCTATGGCAAATTATATATCAAATCGACGCCCCGGACATTATCTTTCCAATGCAACTGGAACCGTGTCGTTTGGACCTCTATAGCTAAAGTTATAGCCGTTTGAGTGCGAAGAGGTCAGGCTGGATAGCTTAGCAGTTTCTCCAACTTGTTGTATTCCTTCTACTTTTGCATGCTTCCTTTCCATCCTCTAAGTCATTCCTGCCCTATAATCTCTGAAAACACTTAACACACATATCAAGGCATCTAATGGTAATAAGAGAGGATTAATATTAGCAAGTATAAGTCCAAAGAAACATGTTTTCAATCAAAGCACATAATTAGGAAGGAAAATGTAAAACATGCAAATAGTATGAATAAGTGGGTAAAGAGTAGATAAAAACCACTCAATTGAGCACAAGATAAACCATGAAATATGAGTTTATCACACGCAAACGGGTGAGCGACGAACACGCGCACAACGCTGTTCTGACGCGTATGCGTGGGCGACGCACACGCATAGGTGGAATTTAGGTTTTTAAAGTAAAAAATAAAATGTTCTTTATGACGAATAAATTAACAGTGACAAGAATTTAATTGGATTTCACCTGAATAATTTGATGTGAAACAAGTTTGGTGTCCACCAAAGTTGTATTTATTCACAAGTGACACGGTTAGTTATTCATAAATAAGGAACATGTAGCCAAAATTCTCAATTTTCCTTATCTAGTTGTTAATTTTCACTTGCTCATTTCCACCTCTTTGAAGTTAAGTTTTGTTGTTTTGTTAAGGTGGAGAGGTGTGAAGAAGAGAAGACTGAGGGAAAGGACAAGACCATGCAATGTACAGCCATCACAAGAGTGAAAAGCAAGTCACATGTGCTTGGAAATGGCTCCTTGGGAAGCACAAATCTGCACAATGGTGGGGGAGGCTCATCACCTAGAAGGCCAAACCCATGTGCCCAATAAAGAAGTGATCCTTGTCCTCACTCAACTCTACATGCACACCATTCATTCCCACTTTCTCAATAGCATCTTCACCGTTCATTATTCATCAATTCTGCTATAAACAACCCCCACATTACACCGTGCTCCATACTTCATTTTTTCACCTACTTACATTCACAATTGCAATTCTTGTGTCCCTTAAAGTTCAAGTCATTAAGTGTATTCTGCTTGCTCTAAACCACACTTGTTTCTTTTGATTTTACTACCTTGCTTCACCATTAAGCCATATTCTCATCCTAAAAGCCACACTAGCCAACCGTCCTTACCACTCTTCATTCCTCTATACGGCCAATACTAAAGAAACTATGGTAGCTTCCTCAAGCCACAAAAGAAGAAAAGGAAAGTAATCTGTTGAGGTTGAAGAAGAAAGAACTTATGATCAATGGAAGTTCAAATCAGTGTTTCACGAAATTCAACTTGAATGGATGAGGCCCAAGAAAATCTTGTTGGAAGTCCCTTTCCAACTCCCTGAAGATGAGTATCAAGAAATCAAGGCAAAAATTACAAAAAGAAAATGGGAACTCCTTACCACTCTAATCACCAGGATTAATGCTAGCATTTTAAAGGAATTTTATGCTAACACAGTAAGGCCAGATACAACCATTGACACAACTCACAAAAGTTATGTAAGGGGTGTGGAGGTTGACTTTAGTCCTAAGACCATCATGAAGATCCTGGGGCTGAGAGCAGCACACTTTGATAGAGCTATTTATCGTGAGAGGATAAGAGGCATCCCGGACTATGAGGAGATTGCCAATGATATTTGTGTGCTTCAAACTGACTGGGTGAGGGACTCTAAAGGAGCACCAAGATATCTAAGAAGAGGAGATCTCTCCCCAGAAGCTAAAGGATGGTATGAACTTTTAAGAAGGTCTAGGCACTCCAAACACTTCAGAGGTGAACATAAAGAGAGCCATTATGCTGCACTGCATTATGGTGGGGGGAGAAATTAAAAACCATGAACTCATTGCCAATGACATTCAAAGAATTTCTGAGAAAAACTCCCCTGAAGCTTGGCTTTACTACCCAAGCACCATCATTCGCTTATGCATAAAGGCGAGGGTACCATTGGAGGATGCAAATCCTATTTGGTTGAACCCGGGTATGCCAATCACTATTGAAAGAATGGCGAATGTCACAGTGGCCCAGCAACAAAGAAGGCCACAAAGGAGGAGAAGAAAGGAGGAGGTACAAGTGGAAGAGCGACCAGAAGAGTAACAAGCAGAACAACAAAGTCCAGTACAAGCAACCATTGGCATGAGCCAGATACAAGAAGCTATTGAAGGGCTGTCCCTACAATACAGGAGAGCTCAAGAAAAATAAGAGGAGCTCTAGCTACAATTCATGAGATCTCAAGAAAAACAAGAAGCATTTTAGCTGAGGATGATGGACCAGCAAAGAGATTTCTAATCAATGTTTCTGGACCAACAAAGATAACAATTTGCTCAATTCCAAGAAGGCTTCAACAAATTATCCACACAACAAGCCGAGCACGAAAAATACATCCAAAACCTTTATCAATGGAAGAACATATATCACACAACTAGAGAAGCTAGGCATTTAGATAGAATGGAATATGACATAGACATGCATGCCAAGCTAAACTACATAGGCGGCTGCATGCCAGTGTTAAATCGAGAGATCACACCATTTCACATGTGCCCTGAATTAAGAGAAATACAAAGAGAAAGAGCTAAAAGAAATGTAGAAAGAATGGAGCAAAGGTTGAGAGATGCTGGACTCTCAGATCAGATAGACCATTCTTGGGATCAGAAATACCTTTTTAAAGAACAACAGGAAACAAGCAAGAAGAAGAAGGAGCCAAAGAAAAAAGAGAAGAAAGGAGAATCAAGCAAAGGGAAGGGTTGCAAGAACTAGAGGTGGTGGAGTTCTTTTTATAGCTTTAAATAAATAAGGAAGATGCATACCTGAAAAATGATATGCCTCCAAATCGTTTATGTTCTGCACTTTCATGTTTGAATAAGTTTTCATGTTCTGTACTGTTATGATTGTGTGTGAGCCTCCTTTAATTTTTAATTAAGTGTTCTAGTCTAAATGTCTGCATCACTCATCTGCTTAAATCTATGTCTTGTTCCCCTGTGCATAAATAAAAGAAAAGTTGAAACAGAAAGTGAAATTGTCCAATTTGGTAGGAATTAGAATAAAGTTCAGTGGTAGTATGTGCTTGATTTTTCAGTAAGCTCACTAATAAAGATGAAAGGTAGAGTGTCCCTTTTATGTATGAACCTAGTGCTGTTTGTGAAACCTTAGTGAATAAATATCATTGGGAGAAAGAAAGAGTAAGAAAAAAAAAGGAAGAAAAGCCAAAAATTGGCAACAAAAAAATGAAAGAAACAAAGAATAAAGCTAGACACCAATAGCTTGGACCTTAAGACACTTGCCTGTGGTGCTTTTGTACTGGGATCTGCTTGGATGATTAGGTTCTAAGGAGTGTTTCAACACTTGATAACTTGGGTTAACTAACCCGGGATTATCAACCAAAAGTCCACTATCAAGAGCAACCTAGTTACAAGGCATTTAGTAACCTAAAAAGGTGCTGGGCATCAATGTTCTTAAGAAGAATTGTAAGCTAAGTGTCTGTGGTGAATATGTGTTGATTGAAAAACAAGCTAAAAAGCTACTGCAACACATGACACTAAGCTGCAATTGAAGAATAAGCTTCTTAGAGGAAGAAAAAAAGAAAATCAAACATCAAGGATTAGTGAATAAAAAGGTTTCATGACAGCATATCAGTTAAAAACCTAAAAGGACATTTCAAACCTGGAAACTAATAAAAGTAGAGCTTCAAAACAAATCCTGGATAAAACCCCATGAACCTAGATTGAGTGATGTCAAATAAGGACATATATGCTTATCTATTTTCATACATTTTTCTCATGTTTCACAGCTTGCTTGGGGACAAACAAGATTTAAGTTTGGTGTTGTGATGACAAGTCATCTTATGCTAGTTTCACAAGCATTTTTCACTTATTTTCACTAGGTTTCATGCACTTTCTTGGACAATAAGTAACTGGATTGAAATTTCATGCATCCATTGACTCAATTAAACATGGGTGTTTACGTGCTTTTTCATAAGGTTTTATGCTGATTTTACTTGATGTTATGATGATGCAAACACCTTGTGATTATAGCGAACTTTGATGCAATGATTTGATTGATGACAGGTGAAAAAGAGGCAAGAAAGAAGCAAGAAAGAAGAGGAAAAAGCAGAGGAAGAAGCAAAGCAGAGGAAGTAACGTTGGTGGCCAAAGTTGGCTCACCAACATTATCTCAAACGTTGGAGAAAAAGGGGGTATGCAACGTTGGTTGCCAACGTTGGTCCACCAACGTTGCAGGCAACGTTAGTGCAAATTTGGGTGCCAACATTGGAGGGAACGTTGGAGAACCAATGTTACCTCCAACGTCCTCAAAAATGTTCAAAAGCTGGAGTTTAGAAATTTTGGGCAACGCGTACGCGTCGATGACACGTACGCGTGAAAAGTATAATCCACGCACAGCGTGAGCTGTGCGCACGCCTGAATCGACAAAATTGACCATTCACGAGTATGCGTGGATGCAGATTTTGGCCAGACAGGCATACGCATGAGCAAAGCACACGCGCAAAACACTGTCTTGACGCGTACGCATGGGCGACGCACACACGTCGGTGGAAAAACGTTGGTGCACCAACGTTGAGTCAAACGTTGGCTCCAATGCTCATTCCTTTCGAAATCTATTTTAAGTCAAACATTTGACTCAATGTTTTCTGGCAAACATTGAGCACCAACGTTGGCATCAGCTTTAGTGAAATTAAGCATCCATGCAGATCAAAAACGTGAATTGCCAATTATCCCTCTTCAACACCAATGATACCCATTCTAGCTTGCTTCAACAAAGACCAAAAAACCCAACCCAAGGACTTGAAGACTGAATTGGAAAGTGTATAAATAGAGAATATTTTGATTTAGAAAGAGAAGGCTAGCAGATCTAAAAAGTTAGAGAGTCAGGATCCCAATTGGGAAATTTTGCACTCATTCCCTTTTGTATTTTCTCTTCTGCAACTTTTCTGCATTTTCTATTTTCTGGTTTTTACTTGAGCAATGATGAACTAAACCCGAAATTCATTAGGGGAGGAGCTCTATTGTAATTCCAATGAATCAATGCAATTCTTCTTCTTCTTCTCAATTCAGTTGTGTAGCTATAGGATATCTTCTACTCTGATTGTGAAATATTCACTCTAGAAGGGGGTTTAATTCAAATGAATGTGTGGGTGAGTCTCAGAAGGGGATTTGCCTACATTAGAATTGAAGCTCTATCCTTCACAATTCTCCTACCCAACACCATTCGGGAGGAATTGAGGTTTTTAGAATTTGTGTGGCTTATGGATAAGAGAATGTGCTCTAACTCTTCTCATGACAATTAGATCAAGAAATTGGCAAGAATGATTGTGATTAGAGAGATTGGATTGCCAAGGAATTGGGATTCAATCAATTTCAATCCGCCATAGATCTACTAATATGATTAAGAAAGGAGTTGAGACTTAATTGATTCATGAAGGATTATGATAGCTCCAATCCCTGATGAATCATTTTCTTTGAATTTCCTCAACTTAGATCTCTCTGATTTCACTGCAATTTAATTTGTTCATTGATGTTTTGATTCTCTGCACCAAATTCCCATTATAATTCATGCAAATTTAAGTTTCCTTGCAATTTAGATTCTGCACTTTTATTTCCTTGCACTTTAAGATTCAGTCATTTACATTTCTTACAGTTTAAGATTCAGCTCTTTTAGTTTCTTGTTCTTTAAGTTTCAGCAATTTACATTTTGCACTCCAAATTCCCTGCAATTTATACTCTGTTACTCAAATTTCACTCAATTCATCAATATTCGCTTAACTAGACTAATCACCTAACTAAAGTTGCTTGATCCATCAATCCCTGTGGGATCGACCTCACTCCGGTGAATTTTACTACTTGATGTGACCCGGTACACTTGCCGATTAGTTTGTGTGGAATTAAATTTTTTGCTCATCATATATACAAGAGAGTGCCAAAAATACCGATATCAAAGCTCAAGACTCGGGTTGCGAAGATAACCGGTCCGAGCACAGAAGTATACATACACAGATAAAGTAGGAGAACCCAAAAGAAACCCAAAAGACACGTTACAGAACTTATTTCTCAAAAATAACCTCTAAGAGGAGTTAATACAGTGTATATATTTACAATGGAGATAATAAGTATCTATGTAAGTACATTAAACCAAAATAAAGTCCCAAGAGCTAAGGATCTTCGCTAAAATAGAAGTCTCCAGCATGCCTCAGCGAGGAGCCTCACGTCCTGCATCTGAAAACCACAAAATCCACATGGTTGAGTTCTCATCATGGTAACAGTGCCCAAATATCTAACATATAATGTCCTGGGAAAGTCGAAGGCAATCCTAGAACTCCTAGATTCATAATTAAAGCATATAAACATAACTAAACCATGAGAAATGAAAATAGGCAACTAACTAAGAATCTTCAGTCTAACTAAAACTCCCCTTTCCAACTCCTCTGAACCTCCTAACCGCTACCGGTAATTTCATATGCAAACACAATTATATCAAGCAAAGAAAACACAAAAAGGAAGCAGATATAGTAGCTAGACAATTAGCAAGTAATTATGCAATCAATTAGGCATTCCAAACAAATCACATATAATGCATATGATGTATGCCTGTCCTAGTGGCTGAAGAGTCTCATCTGTCGGTTATAAAGCCAACCCGACAAGTACTGGTAGCTAACCATTGGATTGTCCCTCTGTCGCGCATCCCCAACTCGAGTTATTCACAAACATAATCATAATTCACATACAACATCCTCACTAGTGTTTATCCACGACGGCGAGCTCATCCGGAACTTTCACAGTGTCCGGCCACACTTACGACATAAGGTCAGTAGAGTATTGAGTCTCAACCTGGAGCACGTGGTGGCTATCCACTGCTTTCACCCAGGAAAACTCGTATCTCAGATAGGTAGAAGTGCAACAATCACATTCAATAACTCAGCATATATGCATTCATTCTCAGCCATAAATCTACATTTATCTCAGCCATCCGGCTTAAAATCCTAATTCATTACCAGCCTAAAATCTATTATCACATACAGCCATTCGGCTCATATTATACACAGCACTCCCACCATCCTACTCAACAACTTATACGATCTTCGTTGGTCATAATACCTCAATATTTCCATTTTCTTCATTCACAAGTTATCCCTTCCCTAGCTTCTTCGTAATTCCTAGGCATTCTATATTGATTTAGGGCTTAAAGGATGAAAATGGGGGTTGAGAAGCTTAAAACAAGGTCTCGGAAGATTACAAGCTTGCTGGGAAGGTGAAACATTTAAAAACAAGGTTTTTATAAGAAAACAGGGTAGTGTGCATGTGCACAGGGGTGTGCGTGCGCACGCCTAGAAGAATTTTCAAGATGTGTGCATATGCATAGAGGTGTGCGTATACACAGGTGTAAAATTTTCCAATTCAGTTCGCTCGCACAAGGCGTGCGAACGCCCTCAACAGAATACACTTCCCAACATGTGCATGCACACAACTTGTAAAACTTTATTGGTTATGTGTGCGCACAAAGCGTGCTAGCGCTCCCAGCAGTAGCCATATCCTTGTGTGTGCGTGAGCACAAGGCTGTGCGTGTGAACAAGGCTGTGCATGCGCACAAGGCTGTGCGTGCGCACATACCAGAAATCATAAATTTTGCAGCATTTACAGAATTCAGATTTCAGACACCAACTTTAAACGATCATATCTCTTTCCACAGAATTCAGATTTCTACCAAATTTAAACCATTTTAAAGCTTGTCAAATTATCTTTCATTTGATATAAAAAGCATTAAATTTCAAAACAAACTTTCAATTTTCAAAACATATACCTCCAAATTCATTTAAAACCAACCAAAACTCAGAAATTCAACATCAAGCACTTCCAACCTCTCATTCAATCCTTAACCCACTAATTCTCCACTTTTAACCAAATCTAAATTCAATAAATTCAATTTATAATCGACATTCCATAGCTCAATTTTCCAAACAATTATTCAATTTCATTAATCACTATAAGTATACATATCAATATCACACACAAAATCATGCTCACCAATAAGAGCCTCAATCTTACCAATACTTAAGCATATCAATCCATATCACATACAACTTTACATGTTTTACCAACAATTATCACCACTCACAATCATTCTACCATTATATATATATATATATATTCAACTGAATCCATATCATCCAACAACTACATCAACATTTCAAATCCTATCCTAAGATCACTAGCCTAGGTTTTCACATCACATTACATTTTAGATACAAGAAATCGAAACCATACCTTGGTCGATTTCCGTTCAACCCGGAATACTTCCAATTTCACTTTTTCCTCAACTTTCAATGTTCCAACACCCTTGAAACAGATTCCTCAGCACCAAAGGCCCATTCCAAGCTCTCCAATACCTCAATCAAGCTTCAATATTCACATACACACTACCTAAACCACAGTTATCACATCTAAACACAATAACTCAAAATCCAAAAGCCTTAATTTAGAAATTTTACTAGGGTTAAGATCTCTTACCTTACCCAAAGATCAAAGAGACAAGAAGAAGCTTTTCCATCAAGCTAATTGGATCCTATAACATCAAAAGCTCACAAATCTCAACATTTTAACCCCTAAATTTTGAAAATCAAGGCTGGAAGAACTCAGATGAGAATGTGGTTTACCTCAGAAACAAATTTGTGGGTTTTGTAGATCTCAGCGACGTGGTCGTGTGGCTACAAACGGTGTGGCAATCGGAGCTCTGGATCAAAAGATATGGTGATTTGAAGACCAAGTAAGGGTTAGAAGTTTGGAAGAGTGTTCTTCCCCCTTTCCTACCATGTTTTAGCGTGTTTGTGACGTGACGGAAATTGGCGAGTTAAGAATTTATTAATAGGGACACGTTGCAAGTACAGTTCTTAACCAGCCGAAAATCCGCTTATCAATTTAAAAAGGGGTTGTCACAATATTGAAAATTAAAATACTGGGAGTATGAATCCCAGGTCGTCTACCAACGTGTTGCAAGAAGATGTGCTATTTCATCAATTGGGTGTTTTCAAAAATGGTTGAGTTGATAAACAGAAATTTAAATTAGAGAATTTAATTAATTTTAAATAAAAGCCTTGACTGGGGTACATTAGTTGGAAGCCCTATTCTTGTTGAAATACTCTCAAGATTAATTAATAATTGGAAGTTACTCTGCTTAGTTAACCCTTACTAGGTAAAGGAAAGTCAAGCAAGTTGGAAATCGGTTTCTAGTCATAAGTCCTAATCCTCTCCCTTGGGAAGGACTAGAGTTAATGATTAGAGGGTGATTCAACAATAAACCTAATTATAATTTCTCTCTTGAGTAGTTCAACACAAGGATTCCTTTCAATCATCCCAAATCAAGTCATGGAACTACTCACTCATCATAATTATAAAATTCACAGAATTAATGGTGAAAATAAAAGAAGACATGATAAACAATAATGAAAGGATTAATTGAAAATAAAAATAGTCTATATTAATAACTTGTAAAAATAAACCAAAGTCAACTCTAGAGGGATTAAAAATATGGAAGAATAAATATAAAATGTAAATAACAAAATAAGATGACTAGTACCGGAGGTAGACTCTTCTCAAAAGCTAAAACCAAAATCTTCCAATGCTAATTATGAATACTCAAGTGAGTGAAAAACCTATGGGAGGAGTAAATCCAAATCTAAAACTAAAAATTATGCAAAATGAATTGTGTCTCTCGTTTCTGCATGTTCCCTGACTCTAGTCTGTAATTTTGGGCCGAAAACTGGGTTAAAATCTGGCCCAGAAACTCTGCCAGCGACTTTTGAACTTCTGTAGATCGCGCACGTCACGCGGACGCGTCATTCGGCGTTTTTCTTTTCCATGCGGGCGCGTCGTCCATGTCTCTGCGTCGTTTCTGCTTTTCCAATCAGCGCGCCCGCGTCACTCATGCGGCCGCGTCACTGCAAATTCCTATCTTCTGCGCGGTCGCGTCGCTGACGCGTACGCGTCACTTTTCGCTGGTCATCTCCTCAATTTCTTGTATTCCTTCCATTTTTGCAAGCTTCCTTCCCAATCTCTCACTCATTCATGCCCTATAAAGCCTGAAATACTTAACACACAGATCACGGCATCGAATAGAATAAAGGAGGATTAAAATACCTAATTAAAGGTCTCCAGGAAGTAAGTTTTTAATCATGTAATAATTTTAGGAAGGAAATATAAATGCATGCTAATTATATGAATAAGTGGGTAAAGACCATGATAAAACCACACAATTAAACACATTGTAAACCATAAAATAGTGGTTTATCAACCTCCCCACACTTAAACATTAGCATGTCCTCATGCTTAGTTGAAGGAGATAAAATAAATGAGTAGGAACATGTAAAACTCATGCAATGCAATGCAACCTATACATGTGAATGCAACTATATGATTCTTGCCCACTTGATCAAGAATAAATAAGGTCTTCAAAATAATTACAAATCAAGCTTCACTAATTCAATTCTCATACAGTAAGAACAAATAAAAATGCAAGAAGGTAGCTCATGAAAGCAGGTGGTGGACGAAATTGTGATTCATTTGTTATTGTATTTGTAAAATTCATTGCTTTTTCTTTCCCTGGCATTGGCGCCAAAAACATGATGCCAATACCATAACTATGTGTGGTCACAACTCCGTTCAACTTAACCAGCAAGTGTACTGGGTCATCCAAGTAATACCTTACGTGAGTAAGGGTCGATCCCACAAAGATTGTTGGTATGAAGCAAGCTATGGTCACCTTGTAAATCTCAGTTAGGCAGATTAAATGGTTTATGATAAGTTCGAAAATAAATAATAAACAGAAAACAAAATAGGATAGAAATACTTATGTAAATCAATAGTGGGAATTTCAGATAGGCGTATGGAGATGTTGTGCTCCTCTTGAATTTCTACTTTCTTATTACATTCATCCAATCCTTCTTACTCCTTTCCATGGCAAGCTGTATGTAGGGCATCACCGTTGTCAATGGCTACATCCCATCCTCTCAGTGAAAATGGTCCTATGCTCTGTCACAGCACGGCTAATCATCTGTCGGTTCTCAATCAGGTTGGAATAGAATCCCTTGATTCTTTTGCGTCTGTCACTAAAGCCCAGCCTTCAGGAGTTTGAAGCTCGTCACAGTCATTCAATACCAGAATCCTACTCGGAATACCACAGATAAGGTTAGACTTTCCAGATTCCCGGAATCCTACTTGGAATACCACAGACAAGGTTAGACTTTCCAGATTCCCATGAATGCTGCCATCTATCTAGCTTATACCATGAAGATTCTGTTGGGGAATCTAAGAGATATGCGCCCGGCCTAAGGTAGAACGAAAGTGGTTGTCAGTCACGCGCGTTCATAGGTGAGAATGATGATGAGTGTCACGGATCATCACATTCATCAAGTTGAAGTGCAACGTATATCTTGGAATAAGAATAAAAGAGAATTGAATAGAAAATAATAGTAATTGTATTGAAACTTGAGATACAGCAGAGCTCCACACCCTTAATCTATGGTGTATAGAAACTCCACCGTTGAAAATACATAAGTGAAAGGTCCAGGCATGACCGAATGGCCAGCCCCCATGGTCTAAGGACTAGGCGTCCAGAGATCAAACGTGGTCGAAAGATGACTAATACACTAGTAAAAAGTCTTATTTATACTAAACTAGCTACTAGGGTTTACAGAGGTAAGTAATTGATGCATAAATTCACTTCCGGGGCCCACTTGGTGTATGCTTGGGCTCAGCTCGTGGATAGATCAAGCTCAGCCCAAGCATACACCAAGTGGGCCCCGGAAGTGAATTTATGCATCAATTACTTACCTCTATAAACCCTAGTAGCTAGTTTAGTATAAATAAGACTTTTTACTAGTGTATTAGTCGTCTTTCGACCACGTTTGATCTCTGGACGCCTAGTCCTTAGACCATGGGGGCTGGCCATTCGGCCATGCCTGGACCTTTCACTTATGTATTTTCAACGGTGGAGTTTCTACACACCATAGATTAAGGGTGTGGAGCTCTGCTGTACCTCAAGTTTCAATACAATTACTATTATTTTCTATTCAATTCTCTTTTATTCTTATTCCAAGATATACGTTGCACTTCAACTTGATGAATGTGATGATCCGTGACACTCATCATCATTCTCACCTATGAACGCGCGTGACTGACAACCACTTCCATTCTACCTTAGGCCGGGCGCATATCTCTTAGATTCCCCAACAGAATCTTCGTGGTATAAGCTAGATAGATGGCAGCATTCATGGGAATCTGGAAAGTCTAACCTTGTCTGTGGTATTTCGAGTAGGATTCCGAGAATCCGGAAAGTCTAACCTTGTCTGTGGTATTCCGAGTAGGATTCTGGTATTGAATGACTGTGACGAGCTTCAAACTCTTGAAGGCTGGGCGTTAGTGACAGACGCAAAAGAATCAAGGGATTCTATTCCAACCTGATTGAGAACCGACAGATGATTAGCCGTGCTGTGACAGAGCATAGGACCATTTTCACTGAGAGGATGGGATGTAACCATTGACAACGGTGATGCCCTACATACAGCTTTCCATGGAAAGGAGTAAGAAGGATTGGATGAATGTAATAAGAAAGTAAAAATTCAAGAGGAGCACAGCATCTCCATACGCCTATCTGAAATTCCCACTATTGATTTACATAAGTATTTCTATCCTATTTTATTTTCTGTTTATTATTTATTTTTGAACTTATCATAAACCATTTAATCTGCCTAACTGAGATTTACAAGGTGACCATAGCTTGCTTCATACTAACAATCTCTGTGGGATCGACCCTTACTCACGTAAGGTATTACTTGGATGACCCAGTACACTTGCTGGTTAAGTTGAACGGAGTTGTGACCACACATAGTTGTGAACCATGGTATTGGCATCATGTTTTTGGCGCCAATGCCAGGGAAAGAAAAAGCAATGAATTTTACAAAATACAATAACAAATGAATCACAATTTCGTCCACCAATTATCATGACATATCCCCTTAATATCCTTTGTTCCCATAATTTCCCATACTTAATTAGCACACATAATTCTATCTCAAGCTAATCAAAGATTCAAATTGGGGTATATAATTGTTTTTTCGCTTATGGCTAGTAATGTGGTAGATTATAGAAAAAATGGGATTTAAAGGCTCAAAGTGGCTAACAAAGGTAATTGAAGGGTAGGCTTAATTTGGATAAGTGAGCTAAACAATTAATGGCCTCAATCATATGCAGCATATAAATATATTAAACATTAGACATATAAGATGGGACAAAATATAGGTTACAATCATAGAGAAGTAAACACACAAGAATAAAACAAATATGGTTAAATAATGTAACCATGCATAAAGGCTCAATTCTCACAGGTTGTGTGTTCTTTAGCTTTAAAAATCATGTTCCAAATACAACTTCAAGCAAATTTAACATAAGAGTTTTAATTAAAATTAGTGAAATTTTGTTCCAAAGATAGAGTTTTAGAAGAAACTTATTGTCTTTTCAATCAAGTAGAACATGCATGCAACTAATCTATTACTATGTAATTTATCCTATTCTACAAAAGAAAGAAAAACTAACTAAATATCCTAATTTAGTGGTGTTTAGGGAAGAAAAGTTACCTCCGAGAGTCAGGTACTGACCGACCTCCCCACACTTAAGGATTTGCACCGTCCTCGGTGCCATCAGTCAGGAACAGTGGTGGGCTGGTGGCAGTGTCTCCACAGTCGGGACCGTCATGGCTCCCTGTGCTGGTGAAAGAAGTGGAGTCCGGATTTCCTGGATCGTCATTGGGTTTGTGATTGCCTGTAAGTAGCTCCTTGAGGTGTTTAAAACGGCGGTGGTTGTGGCGCTCTCGGAGCTTTGCTTTCTTTTCTTGTTGGTCCAATCGCTTTAGTATTTGGTGCAGCAGCTGACTAGTAGATGGTGGAGGAGCTGCAGCATCCTCTATGGACTGGCTGGTAGTGGCAAATTGTGGCCTGAGATATCTCCCGCTAGGGACATACTGATCATCCCGTGGAAGAATGGCTTTGGTGTCTCCAGCTCTGTAGGATACTCCGGCTGCTGAGATAAGATCAGAGACCAAGGCAGGGAAAGGTAGGTTGCCTGCGATCTGCACGTGTTCCATAACATTCCGGATATGTCTTGGTAAATTAAGAGGCTGGTCTATGAGGATGCACTATAGTAGAACGGCCATGTCTGGTGTGAAGGAGGACTGATGAGTACTCAAAAAGACATAACGGGACATAATCTGCGCCGATACGTGAGCCTCTAAGGTAAGTGCGGAAGCCGAGATTCCCTTAGGACGGGAACGATGGTATCCAAAGATCCATTTGCTGCCAGGTTGAGCGATAACTCTGAGAACAGCGTCCCAGTCAAAGGTGTACGCCTGGCATTTGATGGCGGCTTTCTAAAAAGCGTCCAATCCTTTTGGAGCAGGGGCGAGATCTAAGGCTTGCTGAATGGCCTCTTCTGTAATAGGAACTTGCTTTTGGCATAAATAAACTGTCTCTGTAAGAATCCCCAATGTCTTTGTGCAATTTGTGGCTCAACAAATTCAGCAATACGAGGTGGAAGGATAAGAAGGTGTTCATTGTTGTAATTTCGAGCTGCCAAAATAGGAAACATCTGCTCACAATAGCGATTTGGAAATCGTGCAGTGTCCTTTGCTGGGAAGGCTCTCTCCTTTTCATCAACCTTGATAATCCTTTTAATTCTTTTCGTTCCTTTCCTTGCAGTGGGTTTAGGGGTAGCTTTCTCTTTGCCTTTCTTAGTGGCCATTCTGAAAAAGGGAAGAGAAAGTAAGTTAAATCCAAAGAGATAAAGCAAGGAAGGGGATTGAGTGAGTGATAATTAGTGCACGGTAAAGATGAATGAAATAAACACATGGTCATGACAACATGAGAAAAGATCAATAAATGGAATAGAATAAGTGCACGATAGGGAAGTAGATGCAAGATGTTTATTGGCATGCCGGCAAGGGCATGAGTAGCATAGAGCAAGCATCACTTCGTAACAAACTATCACGTTTGTATTGACAATTAAATTCAATTAATAAAATAGTAAAGGGAATTTGTGAAAAGCATGCACTGAATAGTAGAATAGGATAATGTAGGAAGGTGCATAATGTCACATGGGCTTTTTCACAAGCACATAGCATGCATGGTAAATAATCTAATGAAAATAATAAATTGAACATGCAAGCAACCCCTTTAAAAATATAATTGCCAAACAATTATGAAACAATCCACAATGACTAAATAAATTTCCAACACCAATAAAAAGGAAAGAAAAAGAAAACATATGCAATGAAAGTAAAAAGAAAGAGAAAGGAAGAAGAAAACATAAATAAAGAAGAAGAATAGAAAAGTAAAGAGGGAAGAAGAAAAGAAAAACCTTGATAATGGTGGTGAGAGAGAGAGAAAGTAGAAATTGAGAATGCGGGAAGAAGGAAGAAGGGGGGAAGAAAGAAAGGGAGGGAAAAGAAAAAAGTAGGATTGGGGGAAGAGAAAGATAAGATATGTGGCAAATTAGGAGAAGCTGTGGGGCGCAAGCGACGCGGATGCGTGAGGGACGCGTTCGCGCGAATGCGCATTAAGTGAATCGACGTGGATGCGTCGGTCACGCGGACGCGTGACACATGTTATGCTAATGGCGCGAGGGCAGCCTCACGCTCGCACAACTCTCTGTTTGAATTTTTATTTTTTTGCCAAATGTTGGGTGACGTGATCGCGTGGGTCACGCGATCGCGTGAGTGGCCATTAGAAGGATATGACGCGGATGCGTGAGCCATGCGTCCGCGTGGGACGAATTTGTGCGTTTAGCACCGATCCATCACCACTCTAGCACAACTTTTGGTCGTGCACACATTTTACGTCGAATTCCAGGGCATGCAGCCGCGTGAGTGATGCGGACGCCTGGGAGGCTAATTTTTGCACTTGACGCAGACGCGTCAGCGACGCGGTCGCGTGTGATGATTTATGCCAAAGGCACGCCTCCAGCCACGCTCTCGCGTGACTCTCTGTTCACTTGCTTATATTCTTGGATCCACCTGCGACGCGGACGCGTTAATGGTGCGGTCGCGTCGCGTAAAGTTTTTTTTTTATTTATGCAAATGCAGTATGCATATGAGGTGCAAGATAGAGGCAGTAGTATGGAGAAGAGTTATAAATGAGGGAAGAGAAGGAGAAGAAAAGGAACGATCATACCGTGGTGGGTTGTCTCCCACCTAGCACTTTGCTTTAATGTCCTTAAGTTGGACGCTTCAGTAGCTCAGTTTTCAGTTGCGAGTGGATCCTCCAGGAGGAAGATCTCTAACTCCTTGTTTTTCGTCGCCTTCTCACCATGGTAGAGCTTCAAATTATGTCCATTAACCTTGATGAGTTCAGAGCTTGAAGGGTGACATAGATGGAAAACTCCGTACGGCTCAGCCCTCTCAACTCTATATGGACCTTCCCACCTTGATCGCAGTTTGCCTGGCATGAGCCTCAGTCTAGAGTTGTAAAGAAGGACCAAATCCCCAGGTTGGAACTCCTTTCTTTTGATGTGTTGATCATGTACAACCTTCATTTTCTCCTTGTACAGTCTTGAGTTCTCATAAGCTTCTAGGCGAAGGCTCTCCAATTCTTGCAGTTGCAACTTCCTTTCAGCTCCGGCTTTCTCAAATCCCATGTTGCATTCCTTTACTGCCCAAAAAGCTTTGTGCTCCACCTCAACTGGGAGGTGACAAGCCTTTCCATAGACTAAGCAGAAAGGACTCATCCCAATGGGTGTCTTGTATGCTATTCTATATGCCCAGAGTGCATCTTATAGTCTGGTACTCCAGTCTCTTCTATAAGGTTTGACTATCTTCTGTAAAATGCGCTTTATCTCTCTGTTAGACACCTCGGCTTGTCCATTAGTCTGAGGATGGTAGGCTGTTGCTATTTTATGAATGATCTCATGCTTCTTCAGTAATCATGTTAGTCTCCTGTTACAAAAATGGGTGCCTTGATCGCTCACGATTGCTCGTGGTGATCCAAAGCGACAAATAATGTGGTTTCTAACAAAGGAAACAATAGTGTTAACATCATCAATACGGGTAGGAATTGCTTCCACCCATTTAGAAACATAGTCTACAGCTAACAATATATAGAGGTGGCCATTAGAATTTGGAAATGGACCTATGAAGTCAATGCCCCAAACATCAAAAATTTCACAGAAAAGCATAGTTTATTGAGGCATTTCATCCCTCTAGGATATATTACCAAACCTTTGGCATGGGGGACAAGATTTACAAAATTCAGCAGCGTCTTTAAAAAGGGTGGGCCACCAGAATCCACAGTCTAAGATTTTTCTAGCTGTTCTTTGAGGGCCAAAATGTCCTCCACTCTCAGATGAGTGACAGGCCTCTAAAATGGACTGGAATTCTGATTGAGGCACACACCTTCTAATTACCTGGTCAGCGCTACATCTCCATAAATATGGGTCATCCCATATATAATATTTAGACTCACTTTTCAGTTTGTCTCTTTGGTGCTTAGTAAAGTGTGGAGAAAAAGTGCGGCTAACTAGATAATTAGCTACAGGTGCATACCAAGGGGTTACCTCAGATACTGCTTGTAGGTTATCAAATGGAAAATTATCAGCTATAGGAGTGCAGTCATCCTTAATGTGTTCAATGCGACTTAATTGGTCTGCCACTAGATTCTGGGTACCACTCCTATCCTTTATTTCTAAATCAAATTCTTGTAGCAGCAGTATCCAACGTATAAGCCTTGGTTTGGATTCCTTTTTAGCTAATAGATACTTTAGAGCTGCGTGGTCTGAATACACTACTACCTTAGTACCAAGTAAATAGGCTCAAAATTTATTCAGAGCAAAAACAATAGCAAGAAGCTCTTTTTCAGTAGTAGTGTAGTTAGACTGAGCAGCGTCTAAAGTTTTAGACGCATAAGAAATAACAAAAGGGTCCTTACCTTCACGCTGAGCCAGCGCTGCTCCTACTGCATGGTTGGAAGCATCACACATGATTTCGAATGGCTGGCTCCAGTCCGGTCCTCTCATAATTGGAGCTTGAGTCAGGGTGGTTTTCAGCTTATCAAACGCTTGTTTGCAATCCTCACTGAACTCGAAATCAATATCCTTCTGCAGTAGTCTGGATAGGGGAAGTGCTATCTTACTAAAGTCCTTAACGAATCTTCAGTAGAAACCTGCATGTCCAAGGAATGAACGGACTTCCCTCATAGAAGAGGTGTAAGGCAAACTAGAAATAACATGCACCTTTGCTGGATCTACAGAAATGCCAGTATTAGATACAACATGTCCCAGTACGATTCCTTGTTTAACCATAAAATGACATTTTTCAAAATTCAATACAAGGTTTGTACTGACACATCTATCTAATACTCTAGATAAACTATCCAAGCAAAGGTTAAAAGAATCACCATAAATGCTAAAATCATCTATAAAAACCTCCATACATTCCTCAATAAGATCAGAGAAAAGACTCATCATGCACCTTTGGAAAGTAGCTGGTGCATTGCACAGGCCAAAGGGCATTCTCTTGTAAGCATAAGTCCCAAAGGGACAAGTAAAGGTAGTCTTTTCCTGATCCTCAGAAGCTATATGAATCTGGAAATAGCCTGTGTAACCATCTAAAAAGCAATAATGTGATTTACCTGACAGGCGATCCAGCATTTGATCAATGAATGGAAGAAGATAGTGATCCTTACGAGTAGATTGGTTGAGACGCATGTAATCAATGCAGACCCTCCAGGCATTCTGTACTCTGGTTGCTATGAGCTCTCCATGCTCATTCTTCACTGTAGTGACTCCAGACTTCTTGGGTACCACTTGTACTGGGCTCACCCATTCACTGTCTAAGATGGGGTAGATAATACTTGCCTCTAATAGTCTGGTCACTTCCTTCTTGACAACCTCTAAAATAGTGGGGTTCAATCTTCTTTGGGGTTGACGAACAGGTCTTGCTCCTTCTTTTAAAAACATCTTGTGCTCACAAACTTGAAGATTAATGCCTACTATGTCTGCTAAACTCCACCCAATTGCTTTCTTGTGCTTCCTCAGCACACTAAGTAACTGCTCTTCCTGCGGAGAAGTGAGGTCCCGTGCAATGATAACTGGAAACTTCTGCTTGTCCTCGAGGTAAGCATATTTGAGGTGTGGAGGGAGGGGTTTCAATTCTAACTTCTGGTCATGGTCTGGCTCTGGATTATCTGGAACTGGTGGCAGTGGTAGAGTACCTGCATTGTCCTCGGAATTCCCCACACTTGGACCTTGTCCTATGTACTTATCTTCAAACCCTTCCTAGTGAACTTCAGCTATGGTTTCATCTATGATGTCACACTGGAAGATAGAACGGTCTTCTGGAGGGTGTTTCATAACTCCATTCAGATTGAAGCTTACTACTCGGCCGTCTATTTCAAAAGAGTATGTGCCTGCGAAAGCATCTAATTTGAACTTCGAGGTCTTCAAGAAAGGTCGTCTGAGTAGGATAGACGATGGCTTCTCTGAGTCATTTTGGGGCATCTCTAGGATGTAAAAATCAATGGGAAAAGTGAGACATTTGATGCCCACCAATACATCTTCAGCTACTCCAGCCACTGTAATAATGCTTTTATCTGCTAACACAAAACGAGCTGCCAATCTTTTTAAGGGATGGAGCCTCAAAACATCATATATAGATAAAGGCATTATACTAACACATGCTCCTAAATCACACATGCAGTCAGAAAATATCACACCAACAATGGTACAGTTAACCGTGCATGGACTTGGATCACTACATTTTTCAGGTATATTTCCCATTAAAGCATATATAGAACTTTCTAAAGGAATAGTTTCTAATTCATTAATTTTGTCTTTATGTATCCACAAATCTTTTAGAAACTTTGCATATTTAGGTACCTGTTGAATGACATCAAAAAGGGGAACAGTTACCTCAACCTTTTTGAAGATTTCTACCATTTTGGGATCAGTTTCCAACTGCTTCCTGGGCTTCCTTGCAAGTTGTGGAAATGGAATAGGAACAGCGTCCTCTATAGTGTCTGCACCCTTTGGTGCTTCTTCCTATGATTTGGCGTCTTCTTCTTCAGCCATGTCTTGCATGCTCTTTTCTTCTTCAACATCTTCTATTTCCACTACCTCTTCAGCTGAGGCGTGTTCAGGTGGGTTTGGCTCTTCCTGATTCCTCTCTTGCAATGTGGTTCCGGACCTTAGGGTGATGGCATTAATACCACCCTTTGGGTTGGGTAATGGTTGAGAGGGGAGTCCACCAGAGCTTGAGGACTGGTTGTTGAAGTTGGTCAGTGATCCAACTTGTGAGACAGGGGTTTGTAAAGTAGAAGTCAAAACATCCAGAGTTGCATTAAAATTGTTTTCCATAGCCTGTTGTCTCCGATCAATAGATTGTAGTAACTCATCATTAGGAGATGAAGAGGGGTAAGTGATCTGATAGGTCTGCTGAGATGCTTGAGGCTGTCTTAAATGAGGTGCTCTGTAGGATTGATTCTGATTCTGCTGCCTGAAGTTGTTATTGTTATTCCACCTCTGATTTCCATTGTTATCTCTGCCTCCTCTGTTATAATTGTCCCTCCAACCCTGGTTAGAATTGTCTCTCCAGCCTTGGTTAGAGTTATCCTACCATCCTTGGTTATAGTTGCCACCTTGATTGTACCCTTAATTGGGGCGGTCATGAAAGTTATGGTGGTTGCTACAGTGTTGTCTTCTAATTGGAGTTGCGGACACTCATCGGTATAGTGACTGTAATCTGCACAGATTCCACATACTCTTTGTGGAACCAACTGCTGGCTGTGCTGTGGTGGAGAAGGCTGGACTTGCTGAGGCTGTTGTTGATTCAGCTGCATCTGCTTCAGCAAGTTCGTCATTTCACATAAGCTCTGAGCTATAATAGCAGTCTCTTTATTATTGGATACCTCGCCTGTGATTCCTAGTAGAGTCAGCTAAGTCGCTGATCAATTGCCATGCTTCTTTCGTAGTCTTGTACTTTTTCATAGAACCATTGCTAGCACCTTCCAATGTGGTCCTATCTTGAGATTTCAAACCCTGTGTAAAGTAGCCGAGCAACACTATCTTGTCAATCATATGATGGGGGCATGCTTCTCGAAGATTATTGAAGCATTCTAAGTATTCATAGAGGGTCTCAGATTCATCTTGAACGATCATAGACATGTCCTTCCTCAGCTTATCGGCAACTTCAGCTGGAAAGAATTTCTCTAAAAACTCTCTCCTATGTGTATCCCAGTTGGAAACAGTTGTTCCGGGTTGAGTGTAGTACCACTCTCTTGCCTTTCCCTCCAAAGAAAATGGGAAGGCTTTCAATAGAATGGAGATTTCATCGGTGCCATTGTAAACCCCGCTAAGATCGGTATATAATTAGTCAATAAATCGAATTTTCAATAGGAAAATTAAATACGCAAAACTGATATCAAAATGGGATAGAGCTCGTCGAAAAGAGAATTTTGATACCAATTTCGAAAAGTTTGGCCCAAAATTGGGCCAGATGGGCCGGACTGGTTGAACCGGACCCAAAATGGGCCCAAGGCCCATCCAAACCCAATCCATTAAAGAGGCACAGCTTCTTATTTCCCTTCTCCTTCATTATTCACGCTGGGAAACATTTCTTAGGGGGAAGAAGAACACAAGCAAAAACCTAACCCTCACTTTAATTTCAAATCCATGTAACTTTTGATCCGGAGCTCCGATTGACGAACCGTTTGCGACCACGCGTTCACCGCGACGAGCTCTATGAAACCCATGGAACAATTTGGTAGGTAACTCATTATTTCCTTCTCAGCCAGCTTCTCCTAATTTCGGAAATTTATGAACAATTAAGTTAAAAATTGTTCAATCCTTGTGTTCTAGGTTCAAGTTAGCTTCCGGAACTTGTGGGCTCAAGCTATTGAGCATATGGGTATGGTAAGAACACCCTAACCCTAGCTCAATCTTGTTTTAGTAATGGAGAACTGAAATTAGAATATGTATATGTATTAGGTGTAGATTAAGTGGGTATATATGCATTGGGAATGTTTGGAGGCCTGTTGGTGATCAAAGCTTAGTTTGTGGCTGTTTTACTTGAGCTTGAAGAGGCTGTAATTTTGTGTTGAGAAGCTGCCTTGGGTGAATTAAGTGATCGGCCAAGGTATGGTTTAAGTTTCGTACGTTTAATATTTACGGTGTTGTGAAAGCTTAGGTTAGAGATACCATAGGATAAGTTGAATTGTTTGTTGTATTTAATGATTAGCCTTGTAATGTTATTGGAATAGATTTGTTGGTGGATATATATATATATATTGGAATTATGAGGTGTGGAAGTTATTAATAGTGTGCTCTTATATTTATTTATGATGGATTAGGATTGGTGTTTGTTAATAAGGATGTAGAGTTGTGTTGTGGTGGTATTGCATTTGCTGTAACTAATTATGTAATGATCGGAATTGCATGAGACTAAATTTAGGTTAAACTTGGGAATATAAGGAACTAAACTGGAAAATTTGGGACCTTTTTGTTAAATAATCAATTTATGGCATTTTTTTTAAAGATAGGTTGTTAAATCTGTCCTGCAGCAGAAAATGTCAAACAGGGCAGCAATTTGTTTGTCTTGCTGCGACTTCTACGAGTTGAGTTTTGGAGCGAAACCAATTTTGTTATAAAATTTGATTAATTCTCTTTATTTCTCTAAAACTTCATAATTTTAAGAGTTGAGGATTGGGAGTTGTGAGTTTTTGAATATTGGTGGTCAGAGCTGAAAAGAAACAGATTTCAGCAAGCTATGCATCAACTTCCAATGCTTGTAACTCTTAGAATTGAATAGCAATTGGGTTGCAACCAAGACACACTTGTTTCTGGATGAGTAAAGTTTAACTACATTATTTTTTTAAAGTCATTGGATTTAACTTGGATTTTATATTGAATTTTGAATATCACATGCTGCTGCTGTTTTTTCTGGTTTTAAGCACTGCAGAGCAGTCACAGTTTTTCCTTTATTCCTGAGGCTAGAGAAATTAGAAAATTATGATCTTTGGTTTGTTAGAAATCTTATTTCAAGATGAATGCCTGGACATAAAGTTTGTGCAATTCCGAGTTCATTTGTTATATTAAAAATAGCAAAGAAAATAGAGTGTCGAGGATGTCTTAGAGATAGTCATGGGTTCGAGAAGTTAAAGTTTAATCTTCGTGTGATGTGATTGGTTTAATGTTAGAGTTGGGTTGATTTAAAGATTATTTGATATTAAGAAGTTTGAGAAGAATTTGATAAATGGTTTGGTCAGGACCTGGAAAGGGTAATCAAGATGAATTATAAGGGAATGATGATGAAAAATGTGAAAGGGAGGTTGTTAACAAAAGGAGTTAACATGCCATGGCTTGATGAATGATTAAATAATGATTATGACTATGAAATGGCTTATGAATGATGATATCTGAGATACGAGTTTCCCTGGGTAAAAACCGTGGCTCGCCACCACGTGTTCCAGGTTGATTCTCGATACTCTGTTAACCCTACGTCGTAAGGGTGACCGGGCACGTATAAATCCCCGGGTATGTATAACCCCCATTGAGTGATTATATGATGAATGTATGTGAAATCTATGCATAGACTCTTGGGGATGCGCGACGAGGGACAGTCTAAGGTTTTCGGACTTGTCGGGTTGGCTGGATAACCGACAGATGGGCCCCATCAGCCATAGGACAGACATGCATCATATGCATTTGTTTGCTTTGATTGCTATGCATTTCCTGGGTTTGCCTAATTGATTTATATCACCTGCTACCTGCTATATTTGCTATTTGTACTATCTGCTCATTACTTGTGCGTGAACTTGTTTGGTTGCTTGTTTTTGTTGCATTGTGGATGATGGAGGGATGGAGGAAAGGAGAAATGGCTTGGTGTTAGATTAGGATTGAAAATTGAAAATGAAGGATTAACCACATGAACGTATTTTGGTTCGGTGGCTATTGTGATAGTGGTTCGGTAGCTATTGTGATAGTGGTTCGGTGGCTATTGTGATAGTGGTTCGGTGGCTATTGTGATTTTCGGTTCAGTGGTTCGTTGTTAGGTTAAGATTGAACTTGAGTAAGTTAGGCAGATTTAGAATACCTACCCCTGTTTATGGCTTCTATTTTAGTGCTTAAGTTGGATAACTGAATAACGGAGTTCTAGGATTGCCTATGGCATTCTCAGGACCGTATTTCTTATGCGCGTGGCACTTTTACCATGCTGAGAACCTCCGGTTCTCATTCCATATTGTTTTGTTGTTTTTCAGATGCAGGTCGAGAGGCTCCTCGCTAGGCGTCTGGATTCTGGAAAGCGAAGTAGTTCTTGGGTGTATTTTGGTTTCTATTTGTATATATGTATATATATGTGTAGCTCACTCTCCAAGTAACTTATGTATGCTGCTCCTCTTAGAGGTTGAGGGAGAGATAGGAGTTTACCTTGGTATTTTGGTATATTTTGGGGACACTTATGTATGTTTATATGTATATATGTATCCTCCGGCCAGCCTTAGCTTCGCAGGCTGAGTCAGAGGCTAGTTATGTTGTTCCTTGACTTTTCTTTATCCCTTCGTTTATTGTTTTATCATGTTCCTATTAGGTTTCTCATCACGCAAGTAATCCTATTCCTTGAGCGTTGCGCTTTTTATTTTGCGATTTTGTTTTGCCCGATTTTTTTCAAGGCTCCTAGTTAAGTATCTCTTTTCCTATTATTATATATATAATTCTATTTTTAGAGGTCGTAATATCTTATTATCTCAATCTTATGACTTAAGCATAAGATTTAGTATAGTAGGGTGTTACATTATGGTATCAGAGCAGTTCGTTCCTATAGAGCCTGAGGGACGGACTGATTATGCCTCTAGGCATACTCTGGGTGTCTATACATGCTATTTAGGGTATCTAACTGATATACGAGGCATGAATGCTCATGAGCATGCATTTGGGACTTTGAAATACTAAACTTGAGATATTGAGACTGATCACCTTGATATCACTTGTTTGGAGTGAACATGAACCAAATGGCATCTCGTAGGCGCCGTCGTGAGCGTAAGCAAGGTCGAGGACGGAGAGCTGATGAGGTGACTATACCGGTAGGTAGTTTAACCGATATCGTGACCGCAATGACGAGTGTTGTTGCTGCCGTTGGCGCTGTTGCTGCTGCGACCATCCGAGTGATGGACGGGATGGAATCACAAGCTGGAACTGACAACGATGGTGATAATGAATATGAAGGTGGACATAATGTTCCGAATATATGGGTGCCAGCGGGTTATCCGGAGCAAGTTAACACGGGTCAAACAACGGGAGAAAGTTCAAGGAGAACTGAGGTAGCAAGGAATAGTCGACAGGAACCCTTCACAAAGAAAAAAGGGAAAAATTACACCTAAGAGCCAAAATTTCAAGAAGAATTATTTTGTCGCTTCACATTCTCAACGCCGGAACAATGACCGAAGGAACGATAATCGCTCGGACCCAAATTCAGAAGGGCAAACTAGTGCTCAACCGGGTGACTTAAGGTGCTCAAGTTGCAAGAGGTACCATCCAAACAGACCATGCAGGGCCGGATTAGGCGTATGTTACAAGTGCGGGAGGCCAGGGCATATGTCTTGGAATTGTTCGTACAGAGGAAGCCGGGATGCAACCGAACCCGATTCTCATACCCGAGGTAATTATGAACCAACAGTTGAATTTTTAATTTCCTTGCCTACCATTGATATGTAATGTTCCTTCGTGATGCATGACGAGTTTCAGTAATTATGAGGTCCAAGTCGATGATTAGTCGGAAACTATTGGTTGTTGAGACGGAGTAACATTTAGCTAACCTAGAGGAGTGGTTAAGCTTGTGAAGGTTAATGATTAAGTGACGTAGTGGAAGCAGGTTAGACCGTATCAAGGAAGCAGGTTGGACCATATCTAAGGAATCAGGAGTGTTGAGGGCTATGCGGAGTTATTGTTCAGAATCCAGTGACGGCAAAACTTTGAGGAAAAGGAATAGAGTGAATTCAATCTTTAGCTGTTAATTGTTAAGAGGTAAGTGAAGATGAAACAAATCCCTATACGAGAGAGTTTCTAAGACAATTCTTGAAGGTGTGTCAGAACTTCTATTTCAGAGAGAAAGCGAGTTTGCGATAGGCTTAGTACAGGAAGCCGGATTAACTTCAATCACACCACAAGCAAAGACATCATCATAATCGGTAGAATTTAGGATTGAGTGAAGGGAGTACTAGAAGAGGGAATCACCTAACCAACTATTTCTTTGTGGGAAGCATCGGTTATGCTAGAGAAGAAAGAAGAGAACGGTAGGAAACCTTATGCAGAGAGGGTGTGATAACGAACCTTCGCGACTCGATCTAATCCTTTTTTGAAACCTACGTTGACTTTCGATCCGGAGCTTTTCCTAAATAGCTTGACTACCTTTCTAACTTTACTCCTTGTGAGCATGAATATTGTTTCTTCCAGGATGAGTCTGAGCTTGTCTTGGTATAAACGCGTAATCCTTGAATCTTGTACCCTCGCTACGACTAAAGTTGCCTTGTTCACAAACCATGTTCTTCAGAATCAGCTGAAATTTCTTTGACTCTATACGCTCTGTTATCTCTACCAAGGGTCTTTAATTTGAACTCTTTTCTTGAGATGCACCTAGGTTCTTCTCCTTGTGCATTTCATTATTTCGGTATAATCCTGATTAACCGTGTACAAGATTTTCTTTTTTTTAATCCTTACGAACACCGTTTGTATTGCTCATTCATTTTTCGAGCTTAATGTCCTTTTGAAAATTAACTCGAGCCTATATTAGTATCATGTATAAAGTATAGCTGCAACTATTGAGATGTTGTTTCCTTAAGAGCAAGACTTTTGGATACGGAAAATGAAGCAGGTAAGCATGCGCCGCCAAAAAGAGTTTTGGAGCATTAATTCTTGCAGACCACAAAGCCTATGATGAGTTTAACACGCTAGGAAAATACACCGGTTACATGGATACCCGAATATGAAGAGAGCTTCCAATCTCCAAGAGAAGGATTAACCCCAAATCCAGTAATCAGGATACCCAAACTTATTTAACAACTCGGAATTAGTGCGATACATTACCAAAAGGGTTTAGGATACATGTAAATACAACATCGTAAAGTGGTAACAGATGCCCTGAGTAAGAAATTTTTGGGAAAATGCTTAGATATTAAGGGTATAGCTAAAGAAGTCAAACTAAATCTATTGCGGTTTTAAAACATAGCAAAGATGAAATGCAGGAAGCGTGAGGGGACGATAAAGACCTACCGAGGATGTCGAAGTCTGGCAAACGAAGGGAAACTAAGAAAAGATTTATATGTTTAATGTCGAAATAGAGAACGTAGAGTCAAGGACTTAAGGAATGCAATAACAGTGATAAGGAGCTACTAAGAGAACCGAAGCCGGCTGAATCAAGAAGACACCATGAGTGGGTTATGTGTCGAGATTAGGAGTTAGAGTGAGAAACTGTTGTCCGAAGAATACAAGAGAGGATTTTTGAAGTTACCTTGGGGTTTCTAAGAAGTATCGCGAATTCAAGAAGATATTTTGAGCCGCCAGAAGTGAAGAACAAAGTGACGATCCATGTGATTACATGTTCGAACCTACATGATGTGTTTCACATATTACAGCTTCATAAATACACTTTTGACCCAGTTATGTCCTGCAACCAGAATCAGTCCAAGTAAGAGAAGGTCTGACGCTTCCAGTAACTCTGGTTAGGATTGATGATACCAGCATTAAACGTTTACGCAGGAGAGAGGTTTTCTTAAGTGGAAGTAGCTTGGTGTTGGGCTGGTATTGAAGAATACACCTAGAAGCTTGAGACAGAGATGCGGAAGGACTACCCACACCTCTATTCAGGTAGCGCACTCTGAATTTTGAGGACAAAATTCCTAATTAGGTGGGTAGGATGTAAACCCCGCTAAGATCGGTATATAATTAGTCAATAAATCGAATTTTCAATAGGAAAATTAAATACGCAAAACTGATATCAAAATGGGATAGAGCTCGTCGAAAAGAGAATTTTGATACCAATTTCGAAAAGTTTGGCCCAAAATTGGGCCGGATGGGCCGGACTGGTTGAACCGGACCCAAAATGGGCCCAAGGCCCAACCAAACCCAATCCATTAAAGAGGCATAGCTTCTTATTTCCCTTCTCCTTCATTATTCACGCTGGGAAACATTTCTTAGGGGGAAGAAGAACACAAGCAAAAACCTAACCCTCACTTTAATTTCAAATCCATGTAACTTTTGATCCGGAGCTCCGATTGACGAACCGTTTGCGACCACGCGTTCACCGCGACGAGCTCTATGAAACCCATGGAACAATTTGGTAGGTAACTCATTATTTCCTTCTCAGCCAGCTTCTCCTAATTTCGGAAATTTATGAACAATTAAGTTAAAAATTGTTCAATCCTTGTGTTCTAGGTTCAAGTTAGCTTCCGGAACTTGTGGGCTCAAGCTATTGAGCATATGGGTATGGTAAGAACACCCTAACCCTAGCTCAATCTTGTTTTAGTAATGGAGAACTGAAATTAGAATATGTATATGTATTAGGTGTAGATTAAGTGGGTATATATGCATTGGGAATGTTTGGAGGCCTGTTGGTGATCAAAGCTTAGTTTGTGGCTGTTTTACTTGAGCTTGAAGAGGCTGTAATTTTGTGTTGAGAAGCTGCCTTGGGTGAATTAAGTGATCGGCCAAGGTATGGTTTAAGTTTCGTACGTTTAATATTTACGGTGTTGTGAAAGCTTAGGTTAGAGATACCATAGGATAAGTTGAATTGTTTGTTGTATTTAATGATTAGCCTTGTAATGTTATTGGAATAGATTTGTTGGTGGATATATATATATATTGGAATTATGAGGTGTGGAAGTTATTAATAGTGTGCTCTTATATTTATTTATGATGGATTAGGATTGGTGTTTGTTAATAAGGATGTAGAGTTGTGTTGTGGTGGTATTGCATTTGCTGTAACTAATTATGTAATGATCGGAATTGCATGAGACTAAATTTGGGTTAAACTTGGGAATATAAGGAACTAAACTGGAAAATTTGGGACCTTTTTGTTAAATAATCAATTTATGGCATTTTTTTTAAAGATAGGTTGTTAAATCTGTCCTGCAGCAGAAAATGTCAAACAGGGCAGCAACTTGTTTGTCTTGCTGCGACTTCTACGAGTTGAGTTTTGGAGCGAAACCAATTTTGTTATAAAATTTGATTAATTCTCTTTATTTCTCTAAAACTTCATAATTTTAAGAGTTGAGGATTGGGAGTTGTGAGTTTTTGAATATTGGTGGTCAGAGCTGAAAAGAAACAGATTTCTGCAAGCTATGCATCAACGTCCAATGCTTGTAACTCTTAGAATTGAATAGCAATTGGGTTGCAACCAAGACACACTTGTTTCTGGATGAGTAAAGTTTAACTACATTATTTTTTTAAAGTCATTGGATTTAACTTGGATTTTATATTGAATTTTGAATATCACATGCTGCTGCTGTTTTTTCTGGTTTTAAGCACTGCAGAGCAGTCACAGTTTTTCCTTTATTCCTGAGGCTAGAGAAATTAGAAAATTATGATCTTTGGTTTGTTAGAAAGCTTATTTCAAGATGAATTCCTGGACATAAAGTTTGTGCAATTCCGAGTTCATTTGTTATATTAAAAACAGCAAAGAAAATAGAGTGTCGAGGATGTCTTAGAGATAGTCATGGGTTCGAGAAGTTAAAGTTTAATCTTCGTGTGATGTGATTGGTTTAATGTTAGAGTTGGGTTGATTTAAAGATTATTTGATATTAAGAAGTTTGAGAAGAATTTGATAAATGGTTTGGTCAGGACCTGGAAAGGGTAATCAAGATGAATTATAAGGGAATGATGATGAAAAATGTGAAAGGGAGGTTGTTAACAGAAGGAGTTAACATGCCATGGCTTGATGAATGATTAAATAATGATTATGACTATGAAATGGCTTATGAATGATGATATCTGAGATACGAGTTTCCCTGGGTAAAAACCGTGGCTCGCCACCACGTGTTCCAGGTTGATTCTCGATACTCTGTTAACCCTACGTCGTAAGGGTGACCGGGCACGTATAAATCCCCGGGTATGGATAACCCCCATTGAGTGATTATATGATGAATGTATGTGAAATCTATGCATAGACTCTTGGGGATGCGCGACGAGGGACAGTCTAAGGTTTTCGGACTTGTCGGGTTGGCTGGATAACCGACAGATGGGCCCCATCAGCCATAGGACAGACATGCATCATATGCATTTGTTTGCTTTGATTGCTATGCATTTCCTGGGTTTGCCTAATTGATTTATATCACCTGCTACCTGCTATATTTGCTATTTGTACTATCTGCTCATTACTTGTGCGTGAACTTGTTTGGTTGCTTGTTTTTGTTGCATTGTGGATGATGGAGGGATGGAGGAAAGGAGAAATGGCTTGGTGTTAGATTAGGATTGAAAATTGAAAATGAAGGATTAACCACATGAACGTATTTTGGTTCGGTGGCTATTGTGATAGTGGTTCGGTAGCTATTGTGATAGTGGTTCGGTGGCTATTGTGATAGTGGTTCGGTGGCTATTGTGATAGTGGTTCGGTGGCTATTGTGATTTTCGGTTCAGTGGTTCGTTGTTAGGTTAAGATTGAACTTGAGTAAGTTAGGCAGATTTAGAATACCTACCCCTGTTTATGGTTTCTATTTTAGTGCTTAAGTTGGATAACTGAATAACGGAGTTCTAGGATTGCCTATGGCATTCTCAGGACCGTATTTCTTATGCGCGTGGCACTTTTACCATGCTGAGAACCTCCGGTTCTCATTCCATATTGTTTTTTTGTTTTTCAGATGCAGGTCGAGAGGCTCCTCGCTAGGCGTCTGGATTCTGGAAAGCGAAGTAGTCCTTGGGTGTATTTTGGTTTCTATTTGTATATATGTATATATATGTGTAGCTCACTCTCCAAGTAACTTATGTATGCTGCTCCTCTTAGAGGTTGAGGGAGAGATAGGAGTTTACCTTGGTATTTTGGTATATTTTGGGGACACTTATGTATGTTTATATGTATATATGTATCCTCCGGCCAGCCTTAGCTTCGCAGGCTGAGTCAGAGGCTAGTTATGTTGTTCCTTGACTTTTCTTTATCCCTTCGTTTATTGTTTTATCATGTTCCTATTAGGTTTCTCATCACGCAAGTAATCCTATTCCTTGAGCGTTGCGCTTTTTATTTTGCGATTTTGTTTTGCCCGATTTTTTTCAAGGCTCCTAGTTAAGTATCTCTTTTCCTATTATTATATATATAATTCTATTTTTAGAGGTCGTAATATCTTATTATCTCAATCTTATGACTTAAGCATAAGATTTAGTATAGTAGGGTGTTACAGCCATCATGCTTAACAGTAGAACAAGCAATCTGGAAATCCCTAAGATGCTTGATAGGCTCTTGAGCAGGTAAGCCATGAAACTTGGGCATCAAGTTGAGTAGTGAAGGCTTTATTTCAAAATCTACAGCTACCGCTGGGTGGTGTGCCTGGAATGGTTGGAGCGTAAAATCAGGGGCTCCTTCCTCCTGGATAGTGACTCTTCTGGGTGCTGCCATGTCACCTGCACGTAAATGAACTGGATCAGTAGAGAGGGAGCTTATTTCTTCCTTAGATGACGGTTCAGGTTCGTCCTCAAAGAGGAGTCGCCGACGCCGAGCTTGCCTTATACGTGAAAGAGTTCTTTCAATCTCAGGATCAAATACTGGCAAGCTTGGATCAGGAAGTGAACGCGTCATTTAACGAAAGAAACGTACAGCTCATAGTGACAGAATGAAAAGAAAAATTGCAATTAAAATAAATACCAATCAATAAATTAGCACACTGTTGTAACTCCCCGACAATGTCGCCAAAAATTGATGCGGCAGAAATTGGCGAGTTAAGAATTTATTAATAGGGACACGTTGCAAGTACAGTCCTTAACCAGCCGAAAATACGCTTATCAATTTAAAAAGAGGTTGTCACAATATTGAAAATTAAAATTCTGGGATTATGAATCCCAGGTCGTCTCCCAACGAGTTGCAAGGGGATGTGCTATTTCATCAATCGGGTGTTTTCAAAAATGGTTGAGTTGATAAACAGAAATTTAATTAGAGAATTTAATTAATTTTAAATAAAAGCCTTGACTGGGGTAGATTAGTTGGAAGCCCTATTCTTCTTGAAATACTCTCAATATTAATTAATAATTGGAAGTTACTCTGCTTAGTTAACCCTTACTAGGTAAAGGAAAGTCAAGCAAGTTGGAAATCATTTTCTAGTCATAAGTCCTAATCCTCTCCCTTGGGAAGGACTAGAGTTAATGATTAGAGGGTGATTCAACAATAAACCCAATTATAATTTCTCTCTTGAGTAGTTCAACACAAGGGTTCCTTTCAATCATCCCCAATCAAGTCATGGAACTACTCACTCATCATAATTATAAAATTCACAGAATTAATGGTGAAAATAAAAGAAGACATGATAAACAATAACGAAAGGATTAATTGAAAATAAAAATAGTCTATATTAATAACTTGTACAAATAAGCCAAAGTCAACTCTAGAAGGATTAAAAATATGCAAGAATAAATATAAAAAGTAAATAACAAAATAAGATGACTAGTACCGGAGGTAGACTCTTCTCAAAAGCTAAATCCAAAATCTTCCAATGCTAATTATGAATACTCAAGTGAGTAAAAAACCTAGGGGAGGAGTAAATCCAGATCTAAAACTAAAAATTATGCAGAATGAATTGTGTCTCTCGTTTTTGCATGTTCCCTAACTCTAGTCTGTAATTCCGGGCCGAAAACTCGGTTAAAATCCGGCCCAAAAACTCTGCCAGCGACTTTTGAAATTCTGTAGATCGCGCATGTCACGCGGACGCATCATTCGGCGTTTTTCTTTTCCATGCGGGCGCGTCGTCCATGCCTCCGCGTCGCTTCTGCTTTTCTAATCCACGCGCCCGTGTCACTCATGCGGCCGCGTCACTGCAAATTCCTCTCTTCCGCGCGGTCGCGTCGCTGACGCGTACGCGTCACTTCTCGCTGGTCATCTCCTCAATTTCTTGTATTCCTTCCATTGTTGCAAGCTTCCTTCCCAATCTCTCACTCATTCATGCCCTATAAAGCCTGAAACACTTAACACACAGATCACGACATCGAATGGAATAAAGGGGGATTAAAATACCTAATTAAAGGTCTCCAGGAAGTAAGTTTTTAATCATGTAATAATTTTAGGAAGGAAATATAAATGCATGCTAATTATATGAATAAGTGGGTAAAGACCATGATAAAACCACACAATTAAACACATTGTAAACCATAAAATAGTGGTTTATCAGCTTGGCTTTGAGGAAGGGGAGAAAGAGTTGTGCTCTTTTGTTCTAATGGGTTTGGGTTGGGCCAAGGGCCCAATACAGGCCTAGTTGGTCCGGTTTGGTCCGTTTGGCCCAATCTTGGGCCGAATTCTTTAAAATTAGTGTCGAAATTCTTGTTTTAATTTTCTTTATCATATTAAACCATAAAATTTGCATTTCTAATTTTCTAGAATAAATTTTAATTTATGGGTTAATTAGTCATTAATTAACCGGGTTTTACATAGTGCATTACGACATCTAATGCCTAGACATTTTTAGTTAATTTTAGACATCTTTTTTAGGTTTAAATTGAAGTTTTTATGCTTATAATGAAGCTTTTATAACTAATCATATGTTTGGAGTTGTTTTAGAATGATTGTATTTTCAAGATTTATTTTCAAAATAATCTGGATAAAAGAATTAAACAAGGAAACACAAGTATACTCCCAAGGAAAGAAATAGAAGCTGGCGCCTGGCTTCAGGAATTTGAAACCCAGCGCCAGCATAAAGGAAGCCTCGGAGCCCGGCTTCAAATCCCAGAGTCCGGCTTTAAGTGAATTTTTCACTCCCAGGAGTCCAAATCAACTTCAAGCCCAACGTCAGTAGAGACAAGCCTAGTGCCAGCAAGGGCAAGCCCAGCGCCTAAACCTCCAATCCCATTGCCCACTTAGGCACCCAACTCCCTACCTCCAAACTCAGTGCCTTTGTGGCCCTTAGAATGCCAAAATGAGCTGGCACTTAACTCTCAGAAGTGACCCCCAACAGCACCCAACCTCAAGATACTGGGTGCCTAGCGCCCAATCTTAGAGTCCAGTGCCAAGTCTAAGATCTATTTCCAGGAAACTCTAAATTCAACCGATGATTCAAAATTTAAATGATTAATTAACATTAACTTCTTCTAGAAAGATAAGATTTGGTCGTTAGGATTTAGTCTTAGATTAAATTTGAATTGTTGTTTTCATCTATCTTATCCTTCAAAAGAGAATATTAGATTTAGTTTTTGAATTTGAATTCTAAAATAGGATTTATGATATAAATAAGTGAACGATGGTTCACAGAAGAAGCATGGAGGATCCTCGGATCCCGACCATCATCATCTAGCATCTTATTAGTTTTAGCTTATTTCTTCCTTATCATGAGTAACTAAACCTTCTCTGTTAAAGATTAGGAGCTCTGTTTGATTTTATGGATTAGTAATGCAAGTGTTTTCTTTATTATTGTAATACCCTTACTATCAGAATGTCACGCTTTCGGCTGCACCACTCTGATAGCGAGAAGTATTATGACGACTTCATATACTTAATAATAAAATAGGAGCCTTTGACATGAAACCATATCGCTGTTTTCTTTGAGAACCCAAAAAAATTACTTTATCTTGAAAACAAACAAGCATATTGATATATATAAAACTTATTACATAAGTAGTTTATAAATATAATATACATATAAAACATATAACTCTTATCCCTCTTAAAATATTATAAAAATAATGGCGAGAAAAGAATAATTATCTAACTAAAACAATATCGTATAAGCAAAACGCAATAAAACTTTTCGTAAGCTTCTTTATCCGATTCCTAAAAAGGTACAGTTGTAGGGGGTGAGAACCTAACCACATGGTCTCACCACGGATTATCAGAATTGCCATAAGGAGATATTTAATAAGAAAACTATTTTCAAGCACAGTGATCATCGCTTGTCTTATGAATCTTTTGAAAACCAACGGTTTATTATTCAAAAATCCAAAACCTTTTTAAAAGAAATCAGTTAACTATCCAAAATCCAAAACCTTTCTTTTCTAATAAGAAAATCTTAAAAGTTTCCTAGACTGTATGCATGACCAACATGTTCCAAGCATAGGTTCATTAACTCTGTGCTGAACCAGCTTGATTTTTCATACTTTACTAAAATCTCAAACAGAAACCAACCACGACCTCCGGCCCAAGCAACTCAATCAAATCAACAATCAAAATATCACATTAGGAAAACAATCATTAGTTTCACCACCACCAGCATAAAAGATCTCTCAGTTGCACATACATACAATACAAATAAGAAAAACACAGATAGGATACAAATACAGCAAGTAGGACAAATAGCAGATAAGCATAGTTAAACAAATAGGCAAACCAAAACAATGCATACTCAAAACATACAAATGCATATGATGTATGCCTGTTCTATGGCTAATGATATCATTTGTCAGTTATACAGCTAAACCCGACATGTCCGGTAGCAAATCCTGGACAGAATACCACACATGAATAGGTATTACTTGTCTCCCCATGCTGGTGTTTCACCCAACCTGGAGTAGGTATTACTCATCCACTCAGGTAGGTGCCTCAAACCATAACCCGAATAGGGATTACTCGTCTATCCTCAGGCTATGACTCGGATAGAAATTACTCATCTACTTTCAAAATTGCATCTCGGATAGGAATTACTCGTCTACTCTCAAAACCATAACTCGAATAAGGGTTAATCGTCTACCCTCTAAAACCATCACCCATCATCTCCATATTCATAAGTATATTCATACATAATCCTCATCAAACTCATTCATCATCCCTCAATCAAATTCAATCATCATCATTTCCCCCATTCCGTTCATTAATAATTCATATTCAAAATATAATTTATTCTTTTCTAAATAAATTAAACTCAAAACGTAATCTTTTTCTTAATAACTCAAAATCAAATCATAAAATCCTTAAAATCCAAATATTTTTAAATAACCACTTCAATGAAATCTCTAATTTTTGTAAAAATTTTGGTAGTATCTTCTCTAAAGTTTGGACTATGCCACTATTCATACCCTGGATCAAGCTGTCCGACCCGGGATGTTCTACAGATAAAGCAACCGACCTCTTCAGGTCAGGACAACCCGACCTCTTTCTAAAGAGCTCGGCCAAGTCACCAGAAAATCCCAAAGAAGGGCCCAAATAGAGGGACACGCCCCAAATCCTAAGGCAACCCAAGCCTACAGAGAGAAGGATGGTTCCCATGAAGATAAGTTGACCTCACCTAGAAGGTAAGATAAGATAAGATAACTAACTTATCTTATCTAAAAAGGTCACACCTCATCACTATAAATACACTGGAGCACCTAGGTATAACTCATATTCTGATTCTACTCAATACCTACTTAAGACCCTTGCTAACTGAAGCATCGGAGTCCCTTGCAGGTACCCCACACCCTCTGGGAACGTAGGATCAGCACCATCACCAAGTCGGACACAACAGCACCGACCAGCACAGAAGATCTCATCCGAGATCGACCCACAGTTTCAGGTAACCCTCAGAACATTGGCGCCATTGCCGGGGAACCCGGAAGTCATCCCAGCACCATGGTAGACGACCATGACAACAACCACGACTCAGATCTAGAAGATAGAACGCCGCACAAAAATGCGGACACTACACCAAAAGATACTCCCCAAATCAACAAAAAAAACTCCCCAAACGAGGGAGCCCTGGATGCGTTTCAGGATCGGTTAAAACAACTTGAGAAAGAAGCTCTACGTCAATGAGAAGCTGAGAAGGACCTGCAAAGAGAAATAAGACGACGCCGGGAATTGGAGAACAAACTCCTAAAACTTGAAGCCGATGTCAAGACTAAAGCCGGTCGATCCACTCTCGAAGATAGCACCCGCAAGGAGCAAGATCCATTCACCAAGGAGATCATGAAGACAAGAATCCCAAAAGACTTTAAACTTCCAGGCATGACCTTGTACGATGGCACTACGGATCCCAGCCATCGTCTCAGCAACTTCAGGAGCAGAATGTATCTCACCGACGCCTCGGATGCAGTTCGTTGTAAAGCCTTTCCAACTACTTTAACAAAAACAGCAATTAGATGGTTCGACAACCTCCCTCCTAGATCCATCTCGAGCTTCGACGACATGGCCAAGAAATTCCTAGCCAGATTCTTCATCCAAAAGGACAAAGCTAAACATGCGCCGAGCTTACTGAGAAACAGACAAAGAGAAAGGGAAACCCTGCGCAACTACATGGAGAGATTCAACAAGACATGCCTGGATATACAAAACCTGCCAACAGAGGCCGCTATCATGGGGCTCATTAATGGCCTGCGAGAAGGGCCTTTTAGTCAATCTATATCAAAGAAGTACCCCACGTCTCTGAACGGGGTGCAAGAATGAGCGTAAAAGTACATCAACATGGAAGAAAACTCCCGATTAGGAGAGACCTCAAAGGCCAGGTTCACCTCTCGGGATAAAGACAAAGATTCCAGAAAAAAGGAAGATCGTCATAGAGAGAAAATCAAAAAATACCACAACTACACCCCTCTTCGGGTGTCTCTTGTGGATGTCTACAGAGAGGTTTGCAACACAAAAAAATACCACCAGCTCGACCACTTAAAGGCAAAAAAGGAGGAGGAAATCGGGCTGAATATTGTGAATACCATCGGATCTGCGGGCACTCCACCAATGAGTGTTTTGACTTAAAAAAATGTCATAGAAAAGCTCGTACGTGAAGGAAAGCTAGATCGATACTTGGCCACCCATGATGAAGAACAAAGGAAAAGAAGAAGAGCAGAAGATGTCGGACCAACTGCGCAATCATCCCGGACGCCAGAAAGACATGTCCACATGATACACGGCGAATTCACCGGGGGAGGAATCTCCAAATCATCCCGCAAAAGACATCTCAAAGACGTATACCACATCGCAGAAAAGGAGGAAGCACCCAACATCCCGGCGAACACTTTTACCAAAGAAGACGCATCCGACGTCGCATCAGTGCATGACGATCCCATGGTCATCACTATTATACTGGCAAACATAAATCTTTACCGCACGTTGATAGACCAGGGGAGCTCTGCCGATATCTTATTCAAAACCGCTTTCGACAAATTTGGCCTGGAAGAAAAAGAACTCAGAGCATATCCGGACAGCCTGTTCGGGTTAGGAGATACCCTGGTTTAACCAATGGGATACATCTCGCTCCACACAACTTTTGGAAAGGGAAGTCAGTCAAGAACACTCAAAATAGATTACATCTTCATCGACGTAAGCTCAGCCTACAATGTCCTAATAGTTCGGGCAACGTTAAATCAACTCGGCGCAATAGTCTCGACCCCGCATCTGTGCATGAAGTTCCCAACTGCAGAAGGAATAGCCACAGTAAAGGCAGATCAGAAGATGGTGCGCCGCTGTTACAACAAAAGTTTAAACCTCAGAGGCAGAGGAGAAGAATTCCACACAATCGAGCTCGGTGGAGTTCAGAGGCGGGAGGAGCTCCGCCCACAACCTGAAGGAGAAATAGAGAAAATACAGATCGGGAACACCCCGGACCAAACAACCAACATCGGCACACTCCTAAAAGGGGACATAAAAGAATCACTCATACAGTTTCTACGCGACAACGCCGACCTCTTTGCGTGGAAGGCCGGAGACATGTCAGGCATAGATCCCAAACTAATGTGCCACAAGCTAGCAGTCTACCCACAATCTCGGTGGGTACAACAAAGGCGTAGAAAGATAGGACCAGAACGCTCTCAAGTAGTGGAAGAACAGGTATGAGCTCTACTAGAGGTAGGCTTCATAAGAGAAGTCAAATACCAGCTATGGCTTGCTAATGTCGTTTTGGTAAAAAAGTCAAATGGGAAGTGGAGAATGTGCATCGACTATACCGATCTCAACAAAGCTTGCCCGAAGGATCCTTATCCACTCCCGAACATCGACGCGCTGGTAAATGCCTCCTCCGGATACAAATACCTCTCCTTTATGGACGCATACTCGGGATATAACCAAATCCCAATGTACCCACCCGACCAAGAAAAAACTCTTTCTTAACCCCAAAGGCAAATTACTGCTACATTGTTATGCCCTTCGGTCTCAAAAATGCGGGAGCCACTTACCAAAGACTAATGAACAAAGTATTTTTGGATCACATCGGAAAGATCATGGAGGTCTACGTAGACGACATGCTAGTGAAGATGCAAAACGAAGAGATGTTATTATCCGACCTGACACAAGTATTCAACACCATAAGACGACACGGCATGCGACTAAATCCCACGAAATGTACCTTCGCAGTAGAAGCTGGTAAATTCTTGGGTTTTCTGATCACACAGAGAGGAATCGAGGCAAACCTGGACAAGTGCAAGGCCGTACTCGACATGAAAAGCCCGACTTGTATTAAAGAGGTACAACAACTCAACGTGCGGTTGACAGCCTTGTCCAGGTTCCTGGCTGGATCAGTAATAAGATCTCTCCCCTTCTACGCCACTCTAAGGAAGGGAAAGGAGTTTGAATGGACAGCTGAATGCGAACAAGCCTTCCAAGACTTCAAAAAATTTCTGGGACGGCCACCTATATTAAGTCGGCCACGGGAAGGAGAACCACTCATCTTGTACCTTGCAGTGGGAAATTGGGCAATAGCCTCAGCACTGGTCCGAGAAGACAACAGTGGGCAACAACCCATATACTTTATCAGCAAAGTGTTACAAGGGTCCGAGCAGAACTACCGGAAAATAGAAAAGTTCGCTTACCTCTCAAAATAACATCTCGATGACTTCGCCCATATTTCCAGTCTCACACCATTAAAATTCGGACCAACCAGCCCATAAAAAGAATCTTATAGAAAACAGACTTGGCAAGCAGAATCTTGCAATGGGCAGTCGAGTTATCCAAATTCGACCTTCAATACGAAGCTCGGACGGCCATTAAATCTCAATATCTGGCTTACTTCATTGCGGAATTTACGGACACACCGGAAATCCCCGCAGAATGAAATCTATACGTGGACGGCTCCTCAAACAAAACGGGAAATGGTGCAGGCATAATAATTGAAAGCGACCAGGGGACCCAGATCGAACTCTCCCTCAAATTCGGGTTTCCTACCTCAAACAATCAAGCGGAATATGAGGCACTACTAGCTGGTTTGAAGCTGGCTAGGGAGGTTGGAGCTCAAAAACTTATCATCTTCAGCGACTCACAGGTAGTCACTTCACAAATAACAGGAAGCTACCAAGCCAAAGATCCCACTATGAAAAAGTACTTGGACAAAACCAGGGAACAGCTTGGACAACTCGGAGAGTATGATATTCGACACATACCTCGAGAACAGAATTCCCGGGCCGATGCACTCTCAAAACTAGCCAGCACCAAACCAGGAGGCAACAATAGAAGCCTTATCCAAGAAATTCTATAGAATCCATCAATCTTAGAAAAAGAAAAGGTCCTAGCCATAACAGGTCGCGATCAGGGATGGATGACCCCCATAATTAATTACCTCACAACAGAAGCCCTCCCTGCAGATGAGAAAGAGGCAAAGAAGTTAAAACGGGAAGCACAATACTACACCATCATACATAATACTTTATACAAAAGAGGGATTTCAACACCATTGCTAAAATGCGTGCTGACTTCCAACACTAAGGATATCCTAGAAGAAGTACACAGTGGCATTTATGGCAATCACCTCGGAGCGCAAGCACTCGTCAAAAAAGTACTTCGGGCAAGATTCTATTGGCCAACTCTACAAAAAGAAGCCACAGAATTTGTAAGGACATGTTCGCCATGTCAAAAGCATGCCAACTTCCACACCGCTCCGCCAGAGGAACTCATCGGCGTAACCTCACCTTGGCCATACACAAAATGGGGACTCGATCTCGTCGGACCTTTTCCTCAAGGATCAGGACAAGTCAAATTTCTCATAGTAGGAATAGACTACTTCACAAAATGGATCGAGGCAGAACCCCTAGCCAATGCCACAGCTCAAAGAAGTCAGAGATTCCTATATAGAAACATCGTCACAAGGTTCGAAGTTCCATACTCTATCACTACAGACAATGGTACCAAGTTCACAGACACAAGCTTCAGAAAACTAGCGGCCGACCTGAATATAAAATAACAATTTACCTCTGTTGAGCACCTCCAAGCCAATGGGCAAGCTGAAGCTGCTAACAAAGTTATATTAGCAGGGTTAAAACGAAGATTACAGGATGCAAAGGGAGTCTGGGCTGAAGAGCTCCCGCAAGTCCTATGGGCATATCGAACGACTCCGCATTCCACGACAAAGGAGTCACCTTTCCGATTAGCCTACAGAATGGAGGCAATGATCCCAGTGGAGGTCGAAGAAGGATCACCCAGAGTAATCCATTTTAGCGAAAAAGCCAATTTCCAACTTCAAAGGGAAGAGCTCGACTTACTTCCAGAAATCCAAGAAAAAGCTCGGATAAGGGAAGAGGCGCTGAAACGACGAATGGCCTCCAGATACAACCAAAAAGTAATACAGCGGGCCTTTGCTGAAAACGACCTCATCCTAATCCGAAACAATATAGGAACAACTCGACCTGGAGAAGGAAAGCTGGCAGCAAACTGGAAAGAACCCTTCTGAGTCATAGAAGTATTGGGAAAGGGTTACTACAGGCTTTTCAAACTTGACGGGCGAGAGCTTCCTAGATCATGGCACGCCTACAACCTAAGAAGGTACTATAGCTAGGGATGATAAAAGATCTTGGACAAGGCACACTCTTTTTCCTGAAAAAAGGTTTTTTAACGAGGTGCCCCGCCAAGACCTACAAATCACCCGACTTAGGAAATTAACTCCTCATGTATATTTGCATTTTCTTTTAATAAAATTTGTTCAGATTCTCTACAAACACTCAAATCGTATTATTCTAAAAACATTCATCGCCCGATATTAAAGCTATAGATCGACAAAAAGTCAAAATCGAATTCACTGCGCGATCACGATAAAAACGAGGGCTAAAAACCCAAATTCTACAAAATCGGCAAAGATGAAAACAGAATAATGCAAGAAGTTATAGAAAGTGATCCATAGAAAGGACCTGACGAGGACCTAATAAAATGGATTGCTATAAAATAACTTAAAGACTGGCTGGCACAAAAAGTCGGACCAGCCACAACAACCCAAGTTATAAGTAAAGCCCTGGAAAGAGGCCTGGCCAGCCTATAAAAAAGGATTACTATAACTTTGAAGAGCCCGACATGGTGAAGTCGGACTCCTACAAAAAGTTATGAAAGATAATCCCTGAAAGAGACCTAAAACAAGGTCCAAAAAAGAGGATTATCAAGTAACTCGATAGGGCCCGACGTGACAAAGTCGGCCCAGAAGGATAAAGTTACAAAAGATAATCCTTGAAAGAGACCTAAAACAAGGTCCAAAAAAGAGGATTATAAAGTAACTCGACAGGGCCCGACGTGACAAAGTCGGCCAAGAAAGATAAAATTACAAAAGATAATCCCTGAAAGAGACCTAAAACAAGGTCCAAAAAAGAGGATTATCAAGTAACTCGACAGGGCCCGACGTGACAAAGTCGGCCCAGAAAGATAAAGCTACAGAAACAACTCAAAAGAACCCGACATGACGAAGTCGGCACAAACGACAAAGAGTTATAAAGTAATCCCTAAAAAAGACTCGAACAAGGTCCAAGAAAGAGAATTACAGAAATAACTCGTAAAGAGCTCGACATGATGGCCATCCAAAAACCTCAAAAAGCAAATCCTAATAGAGACCTCACAAAAGGTCCAACCGAAATGGAGTGCTAAAGATAACTTCGGGACAAAGAAAGAAGACCAACACACAAGGTGGATTCAGCCTTAACAGAAGTCGGGCTACAAACATAAAGCAAAAAAGGTCCAATCCAAACACAAGTCGCAGTAGTGAACAAACTCAAGAAGCCATCAGAGTCAGGCCCAAGAGTTCGGAGACTATTTTTGTTTATCGAAAATAAATTTGCGAAGCAAAGCAAATAAAGAAGTACCAAAGTCAGAAGCATGCTTTACAAAATAAAAAGTTCAAAAGCCCACAGGCCGGGCTACGCCAAAATATACCAAGGATAATTAAAGAGAACTCGGAAGTCCCTCCTTAGCGGCATCAACATGAGGTGAAGGAGTACGAGCCTAGAGAGGCACCGCATCCACTGTCCCGTCACCTCGACTCAAGATCTGACAATCAGGATCTGACTCAACTACGGTCGAGGGGGCTGAAGAGACCGACATAGCAGAAGCTTTAAAAGAAGGCGCAGGAAGAGGCTCAACGCATCATCAGGATCAACAAACAAAGATGTTTTGTGCAGCGGCTGCCTTCCTGTCTTTTTTGAAAGCCTTCATGGAGTCGTTATTTTTCGACATTTCTGAAAAACAGAAAAGATAGAATCAACAAACAAAAGTCATGGATCACAGGGGTAAAATAGAATAAAATAACACGTCAGTCAATACCCAACACTTTTCGGACTAAAGATGGGTCCCCCAGAAATTTCTTAGTATCCAGATGCGGAGGCTCCCCCCAAATATCCTCCAATACACTCACAAACGCCTATTCAACCCCGTCTAATATCTCCCAAGTATACCAAGACACCATGACATTCTTTTGCCACTCAAGAGGAAAAGCAGGTTCATCATTTTCATCAAGAAAAAAGGGGCGAACCCCCTCAACAGCTCGAACTTTAAAGAAATAGTTTTTAAAGTCCTTAAAGGACTCATCATACATGGCAAAGACTTTGTGCCCTTGAGCATATCTAAAGGAAACCCAAGAAGCTTTCTTTTTTGAAGAGGCCCCAGGCTTGGCCAAAAAAAACAAATAAAGGAAAAGAGTTAGAGAAGGCTTGATGCCCAACTCTTGACACAGCAGCTGAAAAATTTTTATAAAACCCCACGAATTGGGATGAAGCTGGGATGGAGCAATGTTACAAGACCACAACAAGTTGGTCTCAAAAGTAGAAAAAGAAAAAGTAATGTCCAACAGACTAAAGAAGTATTCATAAGCATAAAAATAGGGATGCTCCCCCTCAACCGAAGTATGAAAACAAACTCTCTCATTGGAATCAGGCGCTACTAACTCGTAATTCCCTTCCTGGGCACCACTACCACAAACCCTATGGTGTTTTTGCAGCCCTTTACAGAAGTCGGAATCCACCACTGAAAGACACAGAAGAACCATGGAATCCACCCAATCAGCCATGCCCTCAGGGACTTGGGAAGACGTCTCAATAATATTCTTGCGAGAAGCCATAAGACCAACTAGTCCTACAATAAAGAAAAGAATATCGGATTACTAAAACACATCTCGGACAGCAGCAAAAACAACTGATAAACCACTATTTTATGGTTTACAATGTGTTTAATTGTGTGGTTTTATCATGGTCTTTACCCACTTATTCATATAATTAGCATGCATTTATATTTCCCCTAAAATTATTACATGATTGAAAACTTACTTCCTGGAGACCTTTAATTAGGTATTTTAATCCCCCTTTATTCCATTTGATGTCGTGATCTGTGTGTTAAGTGTTTCAGGCTTTATAGGGCATGAATGAGTGGGAGATTGGGAAGGAAGCTTGCAAAAATGGAAGGAATACAAGAAATTGAGGAGATGACCAGCGAGAAGTGACGCGTACGCGTCAGCGACGCGACCGCGCGGAAGGGCGAAAATCACAGTGACGCGGCCGCATGAGTGACACGGATGCGCGGATTGGAAAAGCAGAAGCAATGCGGAGGCATGGACGACGCGCCCACATGGAAAAGCAAAACGCCGAATGACGCGTCCGCGTGACGTGCGCGATCTACAGAATTTTAGAAGTCGTTGGCAGGGTTTCTGGGCCAGATTTCAACCCAGTTTTCGGCCCAGAATTACAGATTAGAGTCAGGGAACATGCAGAAACGAGGGACATAATTCATTCTGCATAATTTTTAGTTTTAGATCTGGATTTTCTCCTCCCCTAGGTTTTTCAATCACTTGACATTTATAATTAGGATTTTTGGAAGACGCCACCTCCGATACTAGTCATTATACTTTGCTATTTGCTTTTTACTTATTCTTCCATGTTCTTAATCCCCCTAGAGTTGACATTGGCTTATTTTTACAAGTTATTAATATAGACTATTTTTATTTTTAATTAATCCTTTTCATTATTATTTATCATGTCTCTTTTTAATTCCCTTTCCTATGTTATGAGTTCTACGTTCACAATGAGCGAGTAGTTCCCTTACTTGATGGGGAGTTGATTGAAAGGAACCCTTGAGTTGGGGTACTTAAAGGAGACATTGTAATTGGGCTCATTGTTGGAATGCCCTCTAGTCACTGACACAAATCCTTTTCAATGAGTGGATTGGGATTGTGAATAGAAATAGCAATCCAACTTGTTTGACTCTCCCTTACCTAGTAAGGGATAACTAAACAGAGCAATCTTCAATTATCAATTAATCTTGAGAGTACTTCAACAAGAATAGGGCTTTCAACTAATCTACTCCCAGTCAAGGCTTTTATTTAGAATTAATTAAATTCTCTATTTTAGTTTTCTGTTATTCAACTCAACCATTTTTGAAAACACCTGATTGATAAAATAGCACATCTCTCTGCAACTCGTTGGGAGACGACCTGGGACTTATACTCCCAGTATTTTAATTTAAATTTCGTGACAACCCTTCTAAATTGATAAGCGGATTTTCGGTTGGTTAAGGAATGTACTTGCAACGCATTTCTATTGATAATTTCTTAACCCGCCAATTTCTGCCACGTCAATTTTTGGCGCCATTGCCGGGGAGTTACAACAGTGTGCTAATTTATTGATTGGTATTTATTTTAATTGCAATTTTTCTTTTCATTCTTTCACTATGAGCTGTACATTTCTTTCGTTAAATGACGCGTTCACTTCCTGATCCAAGCTTGCCAGTATTTGACCCTGAGATTGAAAGAACTCTTTCACGTATAAGGCAAGCTCGGCGTTGGCGACTCCTCTTTGAGGACGAACCTGAACCGTCATCTAAGGAAGAAACAAGCTCCCTCTCTACTGATCCAGTTCATTTACGTGCAGGTGACATGGTAGCGCCTAGGAGAGTCACTATCCAGGAGGAAGGAGCCCCTGATTTTACGCTCCAACCATTCCAGGCACACAACCCAGCAGTAGCTGTAGATTTTGAAATAAAGTTTTCACTACTCAACTTGATGCCCAAGTTTCATGGCTTACTTGCTCAAGAGCCTATCAAGCATCTTAAGGATTTCCAAACTGCTTGTTCTACTGTTAAACGTGATGGCACTGATGAAATCTCCATTCTGTTGAAAGCCTTCCCATTTTCTCTGGAGGGAAAGGCAAGAGAGTGGTACTACAATCAACCCGGAGCAACTCTTTCCAACTGGGATACACTTAGGAGAGAGTTTCTGGATAAATTCTTTTCAGCTGAAGTTGCCGATAAGCTGAGAAAGGACATGTCTATGATCATTCAGGATGAATCTGAGACCCTCTATGAATACTTGGAACGCTTCAATAATCTTCGAGAAGCATGCCCCCATCATATGATTGACAAGATAGTGTTGCTCGGCTACTTTACACAGGGTTTGAAATCTTAAGATAGGACCACATTGGAAGGTGCTAGCAACGGTTCTATGAAAAAGTACAAGACTACGGAAGAAGCATGGCAATTGATCAGCAACTTAGCTGACTCTACTAGGAATCACAGGCAGAGACAAAGTCGGTCAAGAGCTATTGCAGAGGTATTCACTAGTAAAGAGACTGCTGCTATAGCTCAGAGCTTATGTGAAATGACTAACTTGCTGAAACAGATGCAACTGAATCAGCAACAGCCTCAGCAAGTTCAGCCTTCTCCACCACAGCACAACCAGCAGTTGGTTCCACAAAGAGTATGCGGAATCTGTGCAGATTACAGTCACTATACCGATGAGTGTCCGCAACTCCAACCAGAAGACAACACTGTTGCAGCCACTCATAACTTTCATGACCGCCCCAATCAAGGGTACAATCAAGGTGGCAACTATAACCAAGGATGGCAGGATAACTCTAACCAAGGATGGAGAGACAATTCTAACCAGGGTTGGAGGGACAATTATAACAGAGAAGGCAGAGATAATAATAGAAATCAAAGGTGGAATAACAATAACAACTTCAGGCAGCAGAATCAGAATCAGTCCTACAGAGCACCTCATTTAAGACAGCCTCAAGCATCTCAGCAGACCTCTCAGATCACTTACCCCTCTTCATCTCCTAATGATGAGTTACTATAATCTATTGATCAGAGACAACAGGCCATGGAAAATAATTTTAATGCAACTCTGAATGTTTTGACTTCTACTTTACAAACCCTTGTCTCACAGGTTGGATAACTGACCAACTCCAATAACCAGTCCTCAAGCTCTGGTGGACTCCCATCTCAACCATTACCCAACCCAAAGGGTGGTATTAATGCCATCACCATAAGGCCCAGAACCACATTGCAAGAGAGGAATCAGGAAGAGCCAAACCCACCTGAACACGCCTCAGCTGAAGAGGTAGTGGAAATAGAAGATGTTGAAGAAGAAAAGAGCATCCAGGACATGGCTGAAGATGAAGACACCAAATCACAGAAAGAAGCACCAAAGGGCGCAGACACTATAGAGGACGCCGTTCCTATTCCATTTTCACAACTTGCAAGGAAGCCCAGGAAGCAGTTGGAACCTGATCCCAAAATGGTAGAAATCTTCAAAAAGGTTGAGGTAACTGTTCCCCTTTTTTATGTCATTCAACAGGTACCTAAATATGCAAAGTTTCTAAAAGATTTGTGCATACATAAAGACAAAATTAATGAATTAGAAACTATTCCTTTAGGAAGTTCTATATCTGCTTTAATGGGAAATATACCTGAAAAATGTAGTGATCCAGGTCCATGCAAGGTTAATTGTACCATTGGAGGTGTGATATTTTCTGACTGCATGTGTGATTTAGGAGCATGTGTTAGTATAATGCCTTTATCTGTATATGATGTTTTAAGGCTCCCTCCCTTAAAAAGTTCGGCAGCTCATTTTGTGTTAGCAGATAAAAGTATTATTACAGTGGCTGGAGTTGCTGAAGATGTATTAGTGGGCATTAAAGGTCTCACTTTTCCCATTGATTTTTACATCCTGGAGATGCCCCAACATGACTCAGAGAAGCCATCATCAATCCTACTCGGAAGACCTTTCTTGAAGACCTCGAAGTTCAAATTAGATGCTTTTTCAGGAACATACTCTTTTGAAATAGACGGCCGAGTAGTAACCTTCAATCTGAATGGAGTTATGAAGTACCCTCTAGAAGATCACTCTATCCTCCGGTGTGACATCATAGATGAAACCGTAGCTGAAGTTCACCTAGAGAAGTTTGAAGAGAAGTACATAGGACAAGGTCCAAGTGTGGGGACATTCCCAGAGGACAATGAAAGTACTCTACCACTGCCACCAGCTCCAGATAATTCAGAGTCTGACCATGAACAGAAATTAGAGTTGAAACCTCTCCCTCCACACCTCAAATATGCTTACCTCGAGGACAAACAGAAGTTTCCAGTTATCATTGCACGGGACCTCACTCCTGAACAGTAAGAGCAGTTACTTAGTGTGCTGAGGAAGCACAAGAAAGCAATTGGGTGGAGTTTAGCAGACATAGTAGGCATCAATCCTCAAGTTTGTGAGCACAGGATATTTTTAGAAGAAGGAGCAAGACCTATTCGTCAACCCCAAAGAAGATTGAACCCCACTATTTTGGAGGTTGTCAAGAAGGAAGTGACCAGAATATTAGAGGCAGGTATTATCTACCCCATTTCAGACAGTGAATGGGTGAGCCCAGTACAAGTGGTGCCCAAGAAGTCGGGAGTCACTACAGTAAAGAATGAGCATGGAGAGCTCATAGCTACCAGAGTTCAGAACGCCTGGAGGGTCTGCATTAATTACAGGCGTCTCAATCAAGCCACTCGTAAGGATCACTATCCTTTTCCATTCATTGATCAAATGCTGAATCGCCTGTCAGGTAAATCACATTATTGCTTTTTAGATGGTTATACAGGATATTTCCAGATTCATATAGCTCCTGAGGAGCAAGAAAAGACTACTTTTACCTGTCCTTTTGGGACCTATGCTTACAAGAGAATGCCATTTGGCTTGTGCAATGCACCAGCTACTTTTCAAAGGTGCATGATGAGTCTTTTCTCTGATCTTATTGAGGACTGTATGGAAGTTCGCTCACACGCAGGATGATATTTTTGTAAATCCATGCGTATGCATGCATGGCGTGCACGCGTGGATTGAGGATCAATGTCCACCAGCAAAGAACGCTATGTTCACTTTGAATGAGCGCCTGTGACACTTCAAAAATTGGAATTCAAATTTAGTCACCGACGTGCACGCGTGCATGACGCGTACGTGTTGCTGTGGCAATGGTGATGGATTGCGCAAACACGTGCATGGAGCATCAGCGTGGAAATGGCATTTTTGCAATCCACACATAGGCGTATGTGACGCGTACGCATAGGTAGCGATCGGTGCATGAACGCTACGTTTGTTTAGTGAACGCTGCAAGGGACGCGTATGCGTGGGTGACGCGTACGTGTCGATGGGCCAAAATGCAAGGGACGTGCAAGCGCAGGAGACGCGTACGCGTGGGTGCTTGAGCACTCTGCTCTTTTAATGAACGCTATCTCCTGGGAAGGTCCCCACCATACCAACTGAAGACCCACTCTCAACTAGCTTCAACCAAGGCCAAAAGCCCACATCCAAGTATGCTAAACACCCATTTTGGGGATGAAAAGAAGAGTATAAATAGAAGAATGTTTGCAGGCTTAAAGAGGCTCGGAAGGCTGGAGGATTATAGACTCCAGAACTTTCTTGGAGGATTAGAGACTCCAGAGAGTGTAGTATAGAATCTTAGTTTGATACACTTCTGCTCTTTTCTGCACTTTTACATTTCAATTGTATGGAATTCAGTTTACTTTTATGCAATTCAATTTCCTGCACTTCTGCTCATCTAAAATTTTGGGTTTACTTTGAGCTGAGTCTATTTTCATGCAATTTAAATTCTTTGCACTTGTTCTCAGAGCAATGATCCAGTAACCCCACTTCATTAGGGGGAGGTGCTCTATTATAATTCTAATGGATTGATGAACATCTTCTTCTTCTCAATCCGCTTAAGTAGCTAAGAGATAACTTCTGTGTTGATTTGATCCATTCACTTCAGAAGGGGGTTTGGATCCATTGAATTTCCACATGAGCCTCGGAAGGGGAATCATGGAAATTAGAACTGAAGCTCTATCTCTCACAACTTTCTTGACCAACACCATTCGGGAGGAATTGAGATCTTGAGAGATTGTGTGGCTTGTGGATGAGAGATATGCACTTAACTTCTTCTCATGACAATTAGATCAAGGAATTGGCAAGATTGATTGTGATTAGAGAGATTGGATTGCCAAGGAATTGGGATCCAATCAATTTCAATTTGCCATAGATCTACTCATATGATTGAGAAAGGAGTTGAGACCCATGTGATTCATGATGGATTATGATATCTCCAATCCCAAATGAATCTTTCATTCTGTTAATCTTCATTTTAATTGTCTTTGAATTTACTGCTTCCTTAAATTTTCCAGCACCCAATCCCATTTACATTTCCTGCAATTTATCTTTCATGCAATTTAAGTTTCTTGCTATTTAAGTTTCTGTCAATTTATATTCTGTAATTTACAATTCCTACCACTTTACATTCTGCCAATCAAATTTCACTCAATTCACCACTGTTAGCTTAACTAAATTTATCACCCAACTAAAGTTGCTTGATCCATCAATCCTCGTGGGATTGACCTCACTCTTGTGAGTTTTACTACTTGATACGATCCGGTATACTTGCCGGTAAATTTTTGTGAAAATCTAATTTTTCCTCATCAGACCACCATCTTCTTCAGCAGCAGCAGCGTCTGGACCATCATCCTCTACAGTAGTAGCCGGACCTTCTGCACCATCCGTATCGGCCAGTCAGCTACTACCACCACCCTCATCAGCAACTCAGCCGACCTACAGACTAGTTCAGCATCTGATCGGGCGCATGGATCGGAGCGACCGTCGCATCGAGCGACACTTTCGGCGCGTGACTCAGATGTTGACATCTGGGAGCCATCATACCCCTGATTCCAATACTTTCGATCATTCTGAGGAGGTGGAGAAGGATCATGAGGAGGAGGCTAGGCAGGCAGAGGCACCTCTAGAAACTCAGGCTCCTACATAGCCACAACCACAGCCAGAGCCCCAGCCAAATGCAGATGTCGACCCTCTCACCTAGGCTTACTTGTAGCATTGGGGACAATGCTTACTTCTAAGTGTAGAGAGGTCGACGTCGTCGGCGGAGTTTACATTTTGGGTGAAAATTTCCAAACTTCAGCTTAGTTACTTTATTTTATCTTACTTTAGTACTTGCACTTTTATTTTGGATTATTGTATTGGTATTTTGGATACTTTTGTTTAGTTTATTGCATTTTGCACCTTTGTTTGAGTCTATTAGTTGTGGTTGAAAAAAAACATAGATTATTAAGCTTAGTTTACCCTTTTTGCTTATGAGATTTGGTTTGATTAAAAAGGGGATTAAACTAAAGATTTTTACCTTTCTCAATCACAACATTGAATTTAGGAAATAAGCTTTGTCAAAATGATGAAATTTTCCAAGAAATCTACTTATAGGGCCTAATTGATTTGAGTGAAAAATTTTGTTTTCATTGAACTTGCTTGATTTATATCTTGTGGAACATGGTTTTGAGCTAAAAACACAAGCTTGTGAGTTTTGAGCCTAATTGTGTGGTTACATCTTATAACCACTTATTCCCATTCTTGTGTGCATTGTTCTCTTTCTATGAGTGTAATCTTTGATTTGTTTGATTCTTTATGTCCACTATTTCTTGTATGAATGCATATATATGATTGAGGCCATCATTTCATTTAGCTCACTTGCTCAAAAAGCCTACCTTCCATCAACCATTGTTAGCCAACTTTGAGCTTATTTTAATCCCCTTTGTTCTCAATATTAGCACATTACAAGCCTTAAACCGAAAAATAATAATTGTCCTTTATTTGGATCTTTGATTAGCTTAGGCTAGTGAGTGTTGTATTTTTGTTGAAAATATTGGGAATTGGATACATACTCATGTGTTAATAAAATGTAAAACCATATGCATTGATTCTCTTGTATCTATTTTAGTTTGAAAAAGAAAAAATGAAGAAAAAAATGAATGAGAAAAACAAAAAGAGGAAAAAATACATCGAAAAGAAAAAAATAGAAAAAGAAAGAAAAAGAAAAGAAATAAAAAGGGAACAAAATGCCCCAAGGTAAAGTTCAATAAAGTCAATGCATATGAGTTGTGATCAAGAAAAGAATGCATGAGTGTGTGAGAAAGTGAAGAATGGGTAGTTAGGTTTGCTTTGAATTTGTATAGGTTGTCATATAGACTAGGTGGGATGTTTAAGTTAATCAAAGATTCAAATCTCGAGCTCACTTGACCATATGCATCCTACCTTGACCCTAGCCCCATTACAACCTAAGAAAAGACCTCATGATATATGTATGCATGCATTGAATAATTGTTGATTGTTAGATGAAAAATAAATCTTGGAAAGCATGATTACAGGAGAATTGAGTGATCAACCCTATACACTTAAGCGACTAGAGCGGATACACATCTGGTGAGGGTTTGATGCTAAATTACATGTTTTCACCATGATCATCCCTTCTCTTTCACGTTTGTTTAATCTTTAGTAACTCAATTCAATTGTGGTTTGGCTTGGTTGTTAATACCCTTAGCCCTTATGCTTATATTGGTTTTCTTGGAAATTGATTTATTTGACCAAGTACTTGCATCCTTTTAGGCACTTGTATTTAGATAATTGCATGAAAGTAGATTGCATATAGTTTAGTTGCATTGAATAAATGTCGATACCCTTCGTCCTTTTTCTTGGTTAAGCATGAAGACATGCTTGGTTTAAGTGTGGGGAGATTTGATGCACCACTATTTCGTGGTATATTTTGTGCTTAATTTAGGTGGATTTTATCCACTTTTCTCACATTTATTCAAGGAAATAGCATGGTTTCATAATTTTCTCCTAAATTGTGCTTAAGTGTAAAACATGCCTTTTAGGCCCTTAAATTGTTCATTTTGATTCACCTTTGATTCCACTAGATGCCTTAATGTGTTTGTTAGTGATTTCAGGATGAAAAGGCTAGGAATGGATCAAAGGAGTGAAGAGAAGAGCATACAAAGTGGAGAAATCATGGAAAACCAAGGATTTGGGATGCACTCATTGACGCGCACGCGCAGCAGACGCGCACACGTGAATCTGAAGTACGCATACGCACGGATAGAAACTATGCCAAGCGACGCGTGTGCGTCAGTGCTCGCAAGTGACCCACGTAAAGTGAATCCGTTGAGGGCAATTTCTAGGCTTCCCAGGACCAAATCCAACTCACTTCTGAAGCTATTAAACCCAAGGATTGAAGGAGAATTAGGGGAGTTAGGGGACCAAGTAGTGATAGTTTAGTTTTGATCATGTTTTAGTTAGTTTCTAGAGAGAGAAGCTCTCTTTTCTCTCTAGAATTAGGATTAGGATTAGGTTTAATTCTTCTCTCGATCTAGGTTTTAATTCTTGTTCTCATCTACTCTTACTTATCAATTTCTTGTTGCTACATCTTGTTCTTTTATTCTTTTGTTGTGATCTCCCTTATTTTGTATATTTTGTTATTGATACACTCTTGTTCCTTTATTTTCTTTTCATGCAATTTGAGGTAATTCATGTTAATTGTGCCTCCTTTGATTGTTGTTGTTAATTCTTTGCAATTAGTAGTTGTTAGATTTCATTCTTGTTGTCATTTTACTTTGCTTTTCTTTTATATGCCTTCCAAGTGTTTGACAAAATACTTGGAAGGAAGCTAGAGTAGAATCTTCTCATCTTGGCTTAGGTTCAGTAATTGGTGACTCTTGAGTTATCAAAGCCTCTTGTTGATTGATAATTAGAAGTTGCTAATTGATTTAAATTCCACTAAAGCTAGTCTTTCCTTAGGAGTTGACTAGGACTTGAGGAATCAAATTTATTATTTCCACTTGACTTTCCTTCATAGTTAGAGGTTGACTAAGTGGAGCAATGGACAATCCTTGTCACAATTGAGGATGATAATGAGGATAGGACTTCTAGTTCTCATTCCTTGCCAAGAGCTTTAGTTTATTTCTTGTGCGATTTATATTTCTTGTCCTTTATCCAAAACCCCAAAATATACATCTCATAACCAATAACAAGAACACTTCCCTGCAATTCCTTTGAGAGACAGCCTGAGGTTTGAATACTTTATTTATTATTTTTAGGGGTTTGTTACTTGTGACAAACAAATTTTTGCATGAAAGAATTATTTGTTAGTTTAGAAACTATACTTGCAGTGAGAATTTATTTGTGAATTCTATACCATCAAAAACCCATTCATTAGAGATCCCCACCATGGAGATTGAGGTGGCTTAGTTCCTTTCACTTCCTATATTATTTTGCCATTACTATGTTTATTCTTATTTTCTATTGTTTTGTCTTAGTTAGTGCATGGTCCTTTGTTATTTCAATTCCTAGGTTCTAGTTTATTTCGCTATTTTTATTCTGTTGTTTGTTCTTAGTTCTGAAAAGTATCTCATGTATTGCTCACTGACCTTGAATTCAAAAGAAAAGGAAGAAAAAGAAGATGTATTGCATGAGAAATAGAGTTTATAACAAAGAGTAGTCTTATTTACTTAAATGTGATGGTATTCTCTGTGATTCTGAATGCATGACATGAACTGCGCATGTTTGAATTTGAATCAAATGATGTTGATGTATAAGGAACCGGAATTTAGAGAACTATTATGAATTCTCTGAAATTAGTGAAGGCTTAATCCTTAAAGCAAAAGAAATAGCAAAAGAAAAATAAAATCAAGGTCCAAGACTCTAAGCATCAATGACTAGGGAGGTCAAGTATGATTAAAAGCTCAAAGAGTTGTTTCCCTAGTCATATGCCTGTGGTGCAATTATGTCAAATAATCCTTGAGATAGAGCACTAAGAGTCAAGATCAAGTGCAGTTAGCAGAGTATGCCAAAGGCTTTGAGCACCACTGTCTGGGAGTCACTGAAAGAAAAACCAGAACTTAAAGAGAGTTTCTCAGTTAAGTGCTTTTGGTATTTTTGTGTCAAGTAAAGCTTAAGACAAAACATTTAAAGTCACGGCTAGGCTCAAGGTGTAAAGCACCAAGGAAAAGAGAATTAAAAGAAATTTGTTGTGTTCAAGGATTAAACTGAAGTATAAAAGATTAGAGAATTCATAATATTATCCAGATTCTAATTTCGAATGACAGTGACATTCTTATTCAAAGGAGAGTGGGATGCCAAAACTATTCAGAATTGCAGTTCAAGAAGAGACATGAGCTTAATTGAACTCTCACTCTCATGCAAATTCACATCCTAAGCCTATGTTAGTTTTGGTTTCTTGAGGACAAGCAACAATTCAAGTTTGGTGTTGTGATGCCTGAGCATCTTTCTTATCTTTTTCTAGTGAATTTGCATTCAATTTGTTGAGTTATTCAAGAATTAAGTATCTTTTAGTCACCATGGATGCTACTTTGAGTCGTGTGCAATTCTATTTATTTCAGGTAGTATTCGGATGGATTTGATGGAGTTTCTATAGAAAATGAGAAGGAAGCAAATGATGCTGTCAACCTTGACCTCTCTGCATTCTAACCTGAATAACTCAAGCTACAAAGGTTCAATTGACGTAATTTTAGTGGCATTGGAAAACTAACTTTCATAGCTTTTCAACGATGTATAATAGTTTATACTTCTTCTCCATTAACTCTACAAGGGTGGTGCCTAACTTGAGGTTTCTCAAGTTAGGCACCAAGATCAACTAAACCCATGAAACCAAGGCAGCCAAAGTGGCGCCTAACTTGAGAAATCTCAAGTTAGGCGCCAAACACACAAGATGGTGCTGCCCCCTCCAAGTTAGGCGTGCTTCCCTCCAAGTTAGGCGCAGCAACAACACGCATCAACTTCAAACTGTGCTGCCTCCTCCACGCCTTCTCAAGTTAGGCGCCACTTCTAAGGAAGGCCATGGTCCCCACATCCCGAGTTTATGATGGCAACAAAGATCTCTCTTAATTCTGATTAAACTTTATTTTATTTAAAAATAGGAAAATATATTATTTAGTTTTAGGAAATATAATTTACATTAATTAGGATTAAATATAAAAAGGGAAAAGACCCTTCGGGCTCTTCTTTCTTCTCTTCTACCTCATTCTGCAATTTACAGTTTTTCTAAATCCTAGTTTTCTCTTTGAACCATGAGCAACTAAACCTCCACTATTAAGGTTAGGAGCTCTATCTATTCTATGAATTGATACTAGTACTTTTCTATTTTAATTCATGTATTGATTTCAATTTCAAGAATTGTTTTCGTTCTTTATCTTATGAATTTGGGTGGAACGGAAGTATGACCCTTGTTCTAATTGAGTTCTTGTATAACTTGGAAAAGCTCTTTACTTGAAGAACAGCTTGAAAACAATTTCTCCTAAATTTCTAATTATCAGGACTTAACAGGATACGTGACATATAATCCTCTTATATTTAGGTAATTAGGGTTTCTGTGGCATATAAACTAGAATTGAACTTAACCCTCTAATTGAAATTAAGTGACCAAGGAATTGGTGATTGATGAAGGTTAGAGGAGACTAAAAAGGTCTAAAAAATTAGGGTTTAGTCACATATAGTTTGCCATGAATTAAATCTTGCATGATTAAAATAGCTAGTAAGAAAAGTCAATCCGGACGATAGATATCTCTGAAGCCTTAACTGTTTCTCCATATATATTTCACAACTTGCTTACTGCTTGTTTTCTGATTCTCTGAATTACTATTTGATGCATTTGAACTCTCAACACCATTCCCTGTTTGTCTAACTAAGTAAATCACTTAACCATTGTTGCTTAATCCATCAATCCTTGTGGGATCGACCCTCATTCACTTGAGGTACTACTTGGTACGACCCGGTGCAATTGCCGGTTAGTTTGTGGTTATAAATTTCGCACCAAATTTTTCACAAAGATTGTGGTTCGTCCTGCTTACTCTATATTGAGCTTTTAAACACCCGCCTGGGTAGTAGCCACAGTAATGGTTATTCCACTGGCTGTGGGTTAAGAGGGTAGTAGCAAGGGGGTTATATCTCAATCCACTTGCTCCGCAATGGGTGTTTCAGTCTATGGTTAACTACCAGGACATGTTGAGTTGGCTATATAACTGACAGATGATATCATCAGCCATAGGACAGGCATTCATCATATGCATTTATCTGTTTTGTTTGAGTTTGCATTTCTTAGGATTGCCTAATTGATAATCTATGCTTACCTACTATAATTGCTACCTGCCGTATCTGTATTCTACTTGTGTTTACTTTGTCTATTTTGTTTGTCTGTGTAGTTCTACTGGTGTTTGGGAGGATTATCGAGGAAGGGGAAATAGTCGAGAGTTTTAGTTAGAGTTTGGATAAATTGAAGAACCTTAGAGAACCACCCTGTTTATAGTTTCCGTTTTAAATCTTTAAGTTTTATAATCTATTGTCGGAAGTTCTAGGATCGCCTTTGGCTTTTTCGGGACCTTATATGTTAGTTATGTGGGTACCGTTACCATGCTGAGAACTTATGGTTCTCACCCTATACATATGTGTGATTTTCAGATGCAGGTCGAGACGTACCTCGTTGAAGCATTCTGGGAGCTTCTGTCAGCAAAGGATCCTAGTCCTTTGGGTTTATGTTTTGGTTAAGTTGTACATATAGATACTATTATATCTCCAGTAAGTATATTTTATATTTTTGTCCCTCCTAGAGGTCGACTTGGAGAAACATGTTTTGTAAAATTCTGGGTCTTTTGGGAATCTTGTGTGTGTGTGTGTGTGTGTGTGTGTGTGTGTGTGTGTGTGTGTGTGTGTGTGTGTGTGTGTGTGTGTGTGTGTGTGTGTGTGTGTGTGTGTGTTTACTTTGGCCAGTTCTAGCTTTGCGAGTCGAGTCAGAAGCCTTGCTATATGTATCTTTGGAATTCTTCTCTCATATTTATCGCTTACGCAAGTGATGCGATTTTCTATTCAACGCCTTGCTTAACTCTTCTTCACAAGCTTCTAGTTAAAATTCCTTTCAACTATTATACATATATATATTATTACTTTTAGAGGTCGTAATTCCTTGCCACCTCAGCTTTATAGGTTATAAATGATTTGTTGTAAAAAGATTTTTGCATGAGTCAAAATAGGAAAACACAAGTATTACTTTTTCTAAGAGTTAAATATCTCCGAAGCCTTTAACATCTTATTCCCTGATTTCTCCTTCAAATTTTCTAAGTTTTCTCTCATTCACAATCAACAATCTTCTTCACTTTTCTTTGCTTCTACTTTAAGATCAACAATTCTCTTGCCAAGGTTTGATTGATCTAATTAGAGATTCAATTAAATATTGCTTGATTCAATTTGTTAACTCTCGTGAGAACGATATCCACTCACCGTGGTATTACTTGGAGCGATTTGGTGCACTTACCAATAATCGAGCATATCAATTTTGTCCCATTAATACACCAAAGTTTGGAACTTACATCTTTTAAACCTCTAAATTTTTTAAAATAATTATTCCATAACATTGCAACATTCACATATTAATAATTTAAAGTCTAAAAATAATAATTAAGTCAGTTAGACACCAAAATGCATATTTAAAGTCTCACAAGAACATAATACATTTTTTATGCGGGCTCAACGGGCTAGATCTGGGTGAATCAAGTCTTGGCCTGAACTCAAATTAATAAATTAGTAGGACCATTTATTGAAACTTTGATTCTAATTGGATCACAATAAAACTTGACCAAATTAACCCCAAAGTGACTAGACCCAAGCTAGGTCTTCAGACCAGATCGAGTCATAAGCATCCCTACTTTTAGATGGATGAAGAAGTTGCAGAGAGAGATTATTATGTTTTTAGTAGTATTGAAGGCTTACTACGCGAGTATCATAGTTTATTTTTATACACTTTATTAGAATAATTTTAATTTTTAACATATTGATAATACGTTGTATATTTTGTTAGATGATATTGATTTTAATATTCATCAATGTGATCAAGTGGTAATACACTTTATGCTACATCTTTTGATTCTTATATGTTTAAGATGATTGTAATGGAAATGAAGGTGAAAATTATATTAATGAAGCAAATCTATAGCAATTTTTTTGTACATTTTGATGAGTGATGACAAATCTTAATGTTAAACTTTGATATTTGGATAATTTTTTTCTTATTTAAATCTTGTATTATACTCTTGTTGTAAGAACCGGTAGTCAAATTTCCGTTTAAAATATAATAAAATAATAAATTTATTTATCTGGAATAGGTTCAAAATTTAGAAGTCTTAATTTAAAATTTTAGAGGTTAGATTTGTATTCAGTGAATTTTTTCGAGTGAAAAAATGTAATTTTCTGCAAAAAATTGCAAAAAAAATGCATACTGGAAATTAGCTGGCAGTATTAGCGTACGTAGGTCTGGTACTGCGTGAGTAACAAAAATTGTAAAAAACTTAGAAAAATAATTAAAGTTGAAAATCGGGCACTAATTCTAAAGGTTTGGGCCAAACGGGCCAAAAATACTAACGGGTTGGACCGGGCCAAGTTGGGCCTAAGCCCAACATATATATAGCCAATTAATGAACCATCCAGCCTCATTCTCACCCTCAAACATAAGAGTGTAGCTACCGAGTGAAAAGAGAGAAGAACACCATTAACATTATTCACAATTCTCTTTAATCAATCATAACTTGAGATATAGTGCTCCGATTCACGTGTTGTTTGTGGCTATGCAAAGCTCTCGCCGAGTCCGTCAGTTCTAACTAGGTTTTGCTGGTAAGATTTTGAATTTCACACTCCATTCTTCTGTCCTAAGAATTTTGAAAATTTAGGTTTGGATTTTGATCAAATTTTGTGTTTTGGTTGTTTAAGTGCCATCCAATAGTGGATTATTGTTGATTTGTGCCCTAAACACCATTGAAAAAGGTGAGAAAACTCTTTGCTCTTGTGAATTGGTAATTTGGTGAATCCTAGGTATTAATTGTGGTGATATTGGTATATATAGGTTGAATGTGGTGATTGGTGGAGTTGATTGTGGCCACTGGATTTGAGTTTTGGTGGTTGGAACCTTGTGAAAGCTTGTTGAAATCAAATTTGGTGATTTTATGCATATTAGGAATTGGCCAAGGTATGATTTTAGTTTTCTCTATGTAATATGTAATATTTTGTGAAACTTAGGCTAGTGGACCTTAGGATAAGTTTGAAATGTTATATGATGATTTTTTATGATTGTGATGATTTTGATGAATTATGATGGTGATTGTTGATGTTTGATGATGAATGTTAATGATGATAATGGGTTTTGATTTTTGTGGTTGATATTAATAATAATTTGGTAGTGATGGTGAGCTTTGATGATGATTGAATTGAGGAATAAGGATTGTTATGGATTTGAATTGTAATGATAATGTTTTATGATGATTATATTGATAAGATCTTAAGGAAATTTGTAAGGATTGGATGATTTAATAGCTATATGATTGAAAAATGGTTGGAGAGTGTTTATTATGGATAGTTGGACTGTTTTGAGTGTGTTTTGAATTAGTTTGGTTTTGAAGTTTAGAAACTAGAGAACTTTGTTGAATTTTGTAAAATATTATTTTTGACAAACTTCGGAGAGGCATAACTTGGCTTTCGGACCTTTGTTTTTGATAAAATTTAGTTTAAATAAAAGTTGGGTCTGAGAGCTTTGAGACCTTTGAAGAACAAACGGAAAATGTTTTAAAACAAAAAAGTTATGCTCGTAAGTTCGGTGCAAAAATATAAAATTCTACAGCTTTCAAAATTTTCTAAGTCTGTCATGGCATGCGTATGCAGACATGTGCACGTGACGCAAGCATTGGCCACTACCAAGTGCTCTCGCGTATGCAGGCACTAGCATCCGTAGGCGAGAACATAATTTTAAGGCATGCGTACGCAAGTTTTTATCACGCAACGCGAGGATTTCCTTCTGTTTGGGACTCTCACGTACGTGAGGGAGATGTCGCATACGCAACCACCCATTTTTACACTCATGCGTAGGTGTGACAGGGACATGCAAACGCATGACCCATGTTTTGCTGAAATCTTATTTTTCTTCACTTTTAAGGGTTTTCTAGCTTTCTAAACTTCTTTAACTTCTAGTTAAGACTCTTGACTAGTAATTAGATTCTAAGACTAGTAAACATGAGTTAGTAATTTAAATTGGTGATTTTCTGTTATGGGTTTAGAAGACAGAGGCTTAGGTTTCTGAAGTACTGAGGATGAACTAGTTGGCTAATTTGACGGAGTACTATATTGATGATGAACTTATGAACTTAAGGAATTGAGGAGTTGTTTGGGACCTGGAAATAAATGAGTATGGTTATGAGATTGATGACTTGAGTATGAATAGACTTAGACTGAATGGACAATGATCACTGAGATATACTATATACTATACTGATATTGTTGAGTCGCTTTGAGCCTGGTAAGGATGGTGTTTCTAAACTTCTTTAACTTCTAGTTAAGACTCTTAACTAGTAATTAGATTCTAAGACTAGTAAACATGAGTTAGTAATTTAAATTGGTGATTTTCTGTTATGAGTTTAGAAGACAGAGACTTAGCTTTCTGAAGTACTGAGGATGAACTAGTTGGCTAATTTGACGGAGTACTATATTGACGATGAACTTATCAACTTAAGGAATTGAGGAGTTGTTTGGGACTTGGAATAAATAAGTATGGTTATGAGATTGATGACTTGAGTATGAATAGACTTGGACTGAATGGACCATGATCACTGAGATATACTATATACTATACTGATATTGTTGAGTCGCTATGAGCCTGGTAAGGATGGTGGTTAATCCCGCTTGTCGAGGTCGCGGCGCCGGCGTAAGAATGGTGGTTAATCTTGCTTACGTTGAGATGTGAGGTCTATGACAGAGTATCCTACTCACATCCTTTTAAGTCACAAGAGTGAGTCAGGCACTATATCCTGGGAGAGTGAGCCGGGCACTATATCCCTAAGGGTACCCATTTATATTTGTGACCGAAAGGCGACATTCCCATAGGAATGTGTCGGGTTGGCAATTGAATCGACAATGTGATATAACAACCAATAGAATAGACATTCATCATGTGCATTTTCTATGTGGTTGTTTGCTTTGTTTACTGACCTATAATGCCTAAGTGTATAACATGCTTACTTGCTTTTTTATTTACTTGCTATATATGAATTTTACCTGTGTTTTACTTACTTGTATATACTTGTGTTTCATATTGGATTGAGGAGGCTTGGTAGGCGGTGGTAATGGGATCACATGGAGGTTAGACTGGCGAAGGCTGTAGGACAGCGGTGTTACTGTTAGCTTAGAAATCCCCTAAGATAGATGACCTCTTTAAGGTTTTATTTAAAGTTATTTCTAAGTTTGAATCTTATGTTTGGTGTGAAGTTCTAGGATTTCCTTTAGCGTCCGGACCTTATATCTTATATATTGGGCACTGTTACCATACTGAGAACCTCCGATTCTTATACCATATGTTGTTGTTGTTTTTCAGATGCAGGTCGTAACCTACCTCAGTGAGTTGAGGGATGGTGACAGGGCAGAGGATCTCTTGTTATCTTATTTTGTACTTTGGTTATTTTGATGTAAATCTCTCACTTTTATACCTTATACTTTGTTGCCTTAGAGGCTAAATTTTGAGAGACAGGTTGTATGCTGTTTTAACTTCTAAAAGTTCTATTATGTCTGTATTAAATAGTCGGCCTAAACTCTGCAAGTTATGGCTAGTATTCTTTTGGCTACTATACTTATATATATCTATATACCTTGTGATCTTGTATTTGTATCTTGTGTATCTTATCCTTTGCGCTTTTAGTTATCGTGTGAATGCTTTGCACTTTTGTTTCTCTATTTTTCACGTCTTTGAACTATAACTTTTCAGCGGGCTTCTTGTATTATTATTTTCTTATAAATATACTATTGTATGAGCTTTAGAAATGTCGTGACACTTTGTTATCCTTCGCTTTATGCCTAGAGATAAAGCTTAGGGTGATAGGGTGTTACACTTGTATTATACTCAGATGAAATTATAAAATTAGTTAACTCTTGTATTATACTCAGTTACTTAACTCTTTTATTTTTAATATTTACATTAGAATATCATTATAATTTTGTATGTTTATTTATAATTTTATATAGGATAAACCATTAAAAATGCATCCGAATTATTTTATCATTGACAAAAATGTTCCAAAATTTTGTTATCGACAAAAAGGCTCTCAAATTATTTAAAAATATGATAAAATTGTACACCCATGAACTGAGATGTTCTACATTAACAACAGAGTGATGTGACAAACAGAGCTTCTTATGTGGCAAGTGAGTTACGTCATATTTTTTCATTAATGGAGAAGGTCTTTAATCATGGCTGGACATTTTTTATATGTTTTTAAATTAGTTGAGAATATTTTTATCGATAATAAGATTTGGGAGCATTTTTATTAGCACAAAGATAATTAAGTGTGTTTTTCGTAGTTTATCCTTTTATATATTATTTATTACAATTCAGTTATTTTAGTTGAATCACAATTAAACTGATTAAACCATTAAATTAATGAAAATTAGTTAAAATAAGTTTTACAAGACTGAGGGTTCCGGAAGCCAATTTATGACCCGTCGAAGTTGGTCAAAATTCAGTTTTTACTAAAAATCTTAAAACCTCAAACTTTTCAAAATCCTCAAAACAAACCAAACCACTCATAACAAAAATCAATCTCAACACTCACATATACTACCAAATATTAGCCTCCTACTCATCAATCCTCCAGCTACCTAGATTGTAAATTTTCATATTCAACTCATCATCAACAAATTCAATACACATCCCATATATACACATTAATTCCATCATACTTATCATACATCACCTATATATATACATTTGATCCACATTACTAATCACACACATATATACATATAACTCATCAAATCCAACAATTCAAAATATTCAAGTCTATCGTATGGCATCTAGCCTAAGTTTTCATGCAATATTATATATTAACTACCAGAAACCAAAACCATACCTTGACCAATTTCTCCCCAAGCCACAAGACACCACAAATTCTCTTCTCCACAAGCCTCAAGGTCTCCAAATCAACTTAACCAACTTCCATCACCACAACTTTGTTCCAAGTCTCCAAATTGACTTCAATTTCATATGAATTCAATCTAATTCCACACAACATCATACATAGTCATAATTTTAATACCTAAACTTCATAAAATCAAAGAATTCACAAGGGATATAAGTTTTTCACCTCACACATGGATGATTTGGGTGAAACCTAACAATTACCCGCTACTAGAGTATACCTAAATCATCAAAAATATCAAATCCATCAACATCCAATATCCAAAATCACGAAATTGTAAGAGGAGAAGAACTGGGTAAGAAATTCAAATTTTTTACCACTTTATTCATATGGATTTGAAGAGATCGGCAAGACAGTCGCATGGCAACAAATGGTGTGGCGATCGGAGCTCCGATTGGAAGTTATGGGCAATAGAAAATTGAATTGAAAATGGAGGTTAGGGTTCTATGGCTCCCTTCTCCTCTTCAACATGACTTGCTGAAATGAAAGAAAATATTGGCTTTGTTTGGGTTTTATATCTTGGGCTTTTGGCCCAAAACAGGTCCAAGTTCAATCGATTCAGTCCGTTGGCCCAATTTAGGGCTAAAATTTTTAAAATTAGTATTTAAATTCGTGTTTTAAACATTTTTTACTTCTTCAAATTAAAAGATTTAAATTTCTAATTTTTTAGCTCATAATTAATTTATTTATTAATTAACTAGAGTTTTACATTTTGAACCATTTTTTTTCTAGGATAATTATTTTCATATATATAGGTTTCTCATGATAGGGATATTCTTCTTATAAGGATTTTGTATTAATAAGATCGAATGGTTGTAGTAATCCATATCTGTTAACTATAGATAATTCATACAAACTTTTAGCCGATGATGATAATTTTTCGCTCTTAATAACCTGTGACATAGTAAAAGGTGTCATAGATAATTGCTTAATTGGTACTAAAGTCATTAATTGGTTAAGTGGCTTACTAAACTTTTCATTGCTTACTTGCTTCTTACTCATTTCTACATTGCAAAAAGTCTCTTCAACTTTAATATGTTCAATAGTAAAATCAAAACTTAATGGCTTACTATTTGGCTTTAGGATTTAGACTATATAATTTATTTTTTATCCTTCAAATCTTTTATTATATTTTGAATTTTTTGGAATTTTAGTTGTTCTTTTATCCTTCTATATATAATTTCTTGGTTTAAGAAATTAATTTGTTTCTTTTTTTCTATTATGTTAAGATGAAAAATTACCATTTATTATAATAGGTTAAGTTCTCTTTTCTAGATTTTTGTATGAATTTAAACAAAATAAGTTGATTTAGTATATGTTGAGTTAAGAATGCAAATAAATTTAAGGTTTAATTACTCTGTTGGTCCCTATAGTTTCGCAAAATTTTTAATTAGGTTCCTGTACTTTTTTTCCTTTTAATTGAGTATTTGCACCAATTTTTTTTTAATTGGGTCCTTACACATTTTTATCCTTTTAGTTAGGTCCCTGCACCAATTTGTTTTAGTTGGGTCCCTATAAAATTAAGCCAATTACTCTCAAGAGGGACCTAATTGAAAAAAAATTGGAGCAGGGACCCAATTAAAAGGAAAAAAAAAGTATAAGGATCTAATTGAAAATTTTGCGAAACTATGGGGATCAACAGAGTAATTAAACCAATATAATTTAATAATGAGGACAAATATTAATTTATTGGTTAAACACTTAATTGGGCTTGAGTGGTTCATTTAAATGATGCAGGCCCAAATAATTGAGTGGCAGCCCAAACAAATGAAACAAAGCAATCAAATGTGCTGAATGGATATTAAATCTATAACCAAGTCCAATGCAAAGTGAAACAAAGAAAAGCTTTCAATAAAGCTAAGTTTCAGCATGCTTCAAATCAGATAAACACTTGAAAGAGAGAGAGAAAGAGAGTTTCACCCTCAAGCTCACTTACACTAGAGAAGAAAGAAAGAGAAAGCTCATCAAGAAAGCAAGAGTCTAATCAAAATAAATCAAAAGCATGTTACACTAAGTCAGAAGTTAAAGGTAAATAATTTCTTTTTGCATGAAAGTTGATTTCTTCACTTCTTCTTCTACTCTCTACAATGCCATTTAAAGAAAAATGAAGAAAATAGTGGTTGAGTATCTCTATTGTGTATCAACGGTTAAAGTTATTGCTTGGAGTCAAAGCACATTTTCAAGGGTTTGGATTTGTGATTATAACTGAATAAGCTCATTTCTGCTGCTCTGATGTCCTTGATCAAGCAAATAGATCAGATTTGATGCCTCTTTTGAATAGCCATATTTTGATGAAACTGCATCATCCTTTAAAACCAAACTGGTTCCAAACAATTCTGGTCAGGGGCGCTTTTCAAATAATAAGGTTGCTTTCAAATAGCCACACTCTTACAAAAGAGCCTGTTATTCAAGAAGCCCATATGTTTTCAATAATTCTGGTTTGAGATATTTTGAAAAAAGGGGTGCTAAATGCACTTTTTTCAAGAACCAAAAAATTTCACCCTTTTAATCATTATCAATATCAAAGCTCCAACCAATTTCAGTAACATGCACACAGAATTTATTATTTTAATTGCAAGAAACTTAGTCATTCTTACTCCCAATGCTTTATTAATAAAAGAAGAGTAAGAAACCAAACTTACAATGTTATTTGTGATTTTAATGCACTTGAAAAATCAAGATGGATTAACTTCAAAGGATCTAAATTAATTTGGATACCTAAAGTTACTTAAGAGTGTATGCAGATTTGCCTAGCATCCAAGAAGAAGAAAGACATGTGGTACTTGGATAGCAGGTGCTTTAGGCACATGACGGAAAAGTCAACGTTTTTCATCAAACTCAACAAGTATGATGGAGAATTTGTGACATTTAGAGATGATGGTAAAGGTAAAATCATAACTATTGGAAAAGTAGGTAAAAATCATTCTACCTTTATTGATGATGTCTTTCTGGTTGATGGATTGAAGCACAATCTTCTGAGCATTAGTCAACTATGTGATTTGGGTTACTTGGCGATATTCAAAAGATTGGAATGCAGTGTAGTGAGTGAAAAGTCTAATAAGGTATTGTTTGTTACAAATCATTGTGATAATGTGTATGGCCTCACTCTTGATGAACTAAATAATCAAAATGTAGCTTGTTTTTATTCTCAAGAATCTGAAAAGTGGTTATGCCACAAAAGATTGGGCCATTCAAGCATGTTGCAAATAAATAAGCTTGTTAAAAGGAATTTAGTAAAAGGTCTTCCTTTGATAAAATTTGACAAAGATATCACTTGTGATGCATGTCAAATGGAAAAACAAACAAAAAGTTTATTTAAATCAAAGGAAGACATCTCTACTAAAAGACCTCTTGAGTTGCTACATATTGATCTATTTGGTCAAAAAAGAACTCAAAGCTTAGGTGGTAAACATTATGGTTTGGTGATTGTGGATGAGTATACAAGATTTGGTTGGGTTTTGTTCCTTGCTCATAAAAATGATGACTTTGCGGCTTTTGAGGTTTTTAGTAAGAGGATTCAAAATGAAAAAGATTAAAAGATTTTTATTAGAATTGATCATGGTAAAGAATTTAAAAATCAATCTTTTGAATCATTTTGTGAGAAATTTGGAATATCACAAAATTTTTCTTGACCAAGAACACCACAACAAAATAATGTTCTGGAAAAAAGAAATATAAGCATACAAGAAATGGCAAGACCTATACTATGTGAAAGTGATGTTCCAAAATTCTTTTAAGCTGAAGCTGTTAATATGGCTTGCTACATTTTAAACAGAACTATCATTAGAAAGTTTTTAAAGAAAACCCCTTATGAGCTTTGGAAAGAACATCCACCAAATTTGAATTATCTTCATATATTTGGGTGCAAGTGTTTTGTTTTAAATAACTAAGATAATTTGGGAAATTTGATCCAAAAGCATGTGAATATTTTTTTGTAGGTTATTCCACAACTAGCAAAGCTTATAGAGTTTACAATCAAAATGCTAGAGTTATTGAGGAGTCCATACATATTATTTTTTATTATACTAACATGGTTCAAAGTGTTTTAGAAGAATGTGATACAGGAAATCAAGTGGAGAATAACACCAATGAATACCAACATCAAAAAAAAAAGAAAATTTTGGGTAACCTGATTTTGAACCTGCTACTGCAGAAGATTTTGCAGGAGATAATTCCATTATATCTCCTGAAACTGGTGAAATTCCAAGGAATACCAGTTCCATAGATCCCGCCATAACTGAATCTATTCTTAAGTCCACTAGACCCCATGAATGAAGATTTTTGAAGAATTATCCACAAGAATTTGCCATAGGGGATGTTTCTCAAGGTGTCAAAACTCGGTCCTCCACTAGAAAGGCTTCAGAAGAAGCAAACTTGGCCTTTCTATCTCAAATTGAGCCATAAAATATCAAGGAAGCACTTGGTAACCCCTCTTGGATAAAGGCTATGGAGAAAGAGCTTCATGAATTTGAAAAGAATCAAGTTTGGACACTTGTTCCAAAGCCAAATGAAAAGAAAGTAACTGGTACCAAGTGGATCTTCAGAAACAAATTGGGTGAGATGGAAGCAAAGCTAGAAACAAAGCAAGATTGGTAGCACAAAGATATGATCAAGAGGAAGGAATAAATTTTGATAAATCGTTTTTCCCTGTGGCTCGAATGGAAGCTATAAGGCTTCTTCTAGCTTATGCTGCCCATCGTGGCCTTAAATTATTTCAAATGGATGTGAAATGTGCATTCTTAAATGGAGTAATGGATAGAGAAGTGTATGTGGCACAGCCACCCAGTTTTGAAAATAAAGAGCTACCAAATCATGTTTTCAAAAGCTCTTTATGAATTAAGACAAGCTCCAAGAGCTTGGTATGAAAGACTCAGCTATTTCCTTTTGTAAAATGATTTTCAAAGAGGCACCACAGACACTACTCTATTTATCAAGAACTCTAATGATTCTTTCATTCTAGTCCAAATCTATGATGATGACATTCTTTTTGGATCAGTAAATGAAACCCTTTATGCTGAATTTGACATGAGTATAATGGGTGAACTTAATTTCTTCCTTGGACTTCAAATTAAATAGACTGAAAATGAAATTTTTATTCATCAAGAGAAGTATGCCAAGGAATTAGTTAAGAAATTTGGTATGAAAAATGCCAAACCTATGGGAACACTAATGATTGGATTTTTGACGGTTTAGAATTTACAAATGAAATCTCGTTGCAATATAGTTTCTAAACCAACAAATAATCCTTTCATACAAAAGATTGTTTGTCACTAGTACAAACCCCTAAAATTATAAATCGAAGTATTCAAACCTCGGGTCGTTCTCCCTAGGAATTGCAATAAAGTGTCTTGTTATTGGTTATGAGTTATCTTTTGGGGTTTTGATAAAAGGCATGAAAGATAAATGGCAAGGAAGTAAACTAATGGCTAAAAAGGTCTTGGCAAGGGTTGGTGGTCAAGGATCTCTATCCTAATCACTAACCACAACTTGAGAATTTGCAAGGATCAATCCCATTAAGTCATCCTCTAACTAGTGGTAAAGGAAAGTCAAATGAGCTATATCAATCCTAGTCCATAAGTCCTAACTCTCCACTAATTCAATTAGTGAGAACTAGAGTCAATGGCTCCCAATCATAAATTACTTGGACATTAGTAACTCAAGAGTTCCTAAGTTACCTTTCCAAGCCAAGAGCACTAAAATCCTAGTCTAAAATCCAACCAAGCATTTCATCAAACACTTAAAAGGCACAAAAGATAAGCATAGTAAAATTACAAGAAAAGTAAATCTACACTACTCACTTGCAAGGAATTAAACAATAATAAATCAAATGAACAATAAAGGAACATGAATCATGAATTGCATTAAAAGAAAATAGAAGAAACAAAAGTACATCAACATAAAAGTAGAGAATTACAAGAATTAAATGCTAAACTAGAGAGAAGAGATGTAGAAGAAGAAGAATTACAAAAGGAAAAGTAAATCAAAGCATGAAATTAACCTAGATCTAAGAGATCCTAATCTAGATCTAATCCTAATTCTAGAGAGAAGAGAGAGCTTCTCTCTCTAGAAAACTAACTCTAACTACTTCTAAAACTAAATTATGACTAATGATCAAAAATATGTAAAGTGTATCACTTTCCCTTCAATCCTTGGGTTAAATAGCATCAGAAATGAGTTGGATTGGGCCCACAAGGCTTTTAAAATCGCTAGCCACGAGTTGCATTAAGTAAGTCATGTGCAACCATCGGCGCGTACACATGTAGTGCACATACGTGTCTCTATGCACGCGCAAATATGACAAATATTATATCATTTCGAAGCCTCGGATGTTAGATTTCCAACGCAACTGGAACCGCATCATTTGGATCTCTGTAGCTCAAGTTATGATCGATTAAGTGTGAAGAGGTCGGGCTTGACAGTTTTGCGATTCCTTCATTTCTTCATGAGTTCTCCATTTCTACATGCTTTTCTTCATTCCCTCAATTCCAATATTTGCCTCCTAAACCTAAAATCACTTAACAAACATATCAAGGCATCTAATGGAATCAAGGTGAATTGAATTTAGCTATTTTAAGTCCTAAAAAGCATGTTTTCACTCTTGAGCACAATTAAAGGAGAATTTACAAAACCATGCTATTTCATTGGATACATGGGAGAAAAGTTGACAAAATCCTAAATTTAACACAAGATAAATCCTAAAAATGGGGTATATCAAACACTCATGCACCCTAACTCAAAGTTATAGAAGGGTGAAACTGAGAAAGATATTGATGAGACTAGGTATAGAGGAATGATTAGTTCTCTTATATACTTAACATCCTCTAGACCAGATATTATGCAAAGTGTTGGAATTTGTTCTAGATTCCAAATCACAACAAAAAGAATCACATCTTTCTGCAGTTAAAAGGATTATTAGATATGCTCATGGCACATCCAACTTTAGTTTATGGTATCCTAAGACTAATGAATTTTCTGCTGTAGGTTATTATAATGAAGATTTCTTTAGAGATAGAGTAGATAGAAAAAGTACATCTGGCATTTGCTGCTTTCTGGGAAGTTCTTTGAATGTCTGGTCTAGCAAGAAACAGTCAACAGTGGCTCTTTTCACTATTGAAGCTGAATATATTGCTGCTTTTTCTTGTTGCTCTCAGTTGCTTTGGTTGAAAACTCAACTTATTGATTATAAATTGAATGCCAAAAATATTTTCTTGTTGTATGACAACATGACTGCCATAAATATTTATAAAAATCCTGTTTTGCACTCAAGAACTAAACATATTGAAGTAAGATTTCACTCAATAAGGGAACACGTTCAAAAGGACAATATAAGCATTCAGTTTGTTAAATCAGAAGATCAACTAGCTGATATTTTCACCAAACCTCTAGCTGATGATAGATTCTATAAACTAAGAACTGATCTGGGAATTCTAAGCTATAATTTCCTGTTTTAGCCTTACTGATATGTTGGTTGAAAATTTTTGTCTCTCAGGTCGAGTGGAGACAATTCTGCACAAGTGAAGAACCATCCTTCAAAAATGTTGTTCCTGGGTTCAACAGCAAAGTTCTGAATCATCTGAGTCAACCCTCCAGTTCAGATTCTGTGTGGTCCATTGTGTTTCCTCAAACACCACCACCTTTGGGCCTGATGAATGTTATATTTGGTTTGTGGGATTTTTTATTTTGTCTTTAATTTGAAAATATTTTCTTTTAAATTTGTTTTATTCTATTTATTTAATTTATTTTAAATAAAACCTTTTCAACATGATATCAAGTCTTTTCAAAGACTAGTCATAGGTTCTACACATACATGCTTTCAAGAAACCTTTTTCTTGTTGCAGTGACCAAACGTCTCTCTTATTAACTCCTTGCATAACCTCTTCAGTTTTCCCCACTATCATCATTGTTTTGATATTTGCAAAATTCTTCTTCACTTAAATATGAGAAAGAAAACTGCCACTATAAGTGGTTCTCTCATTCAACTTCCTCGAAACCCTGAAAAACCAAGAACCTCCTCACATTCCAAGGATCCTACCTTACTCCTTCCCCTACTCCTTCGTTGTCTCCTTCACGCACAGATCCGACAGCTTAAACCAAATCTACTCCGAGGTACCCCTCGTCGTTGATGCACAAAAACTTCTCTCAATAAATTTTGCTTCGACAAGTATACCGAATTGTCGTCAAGTAAAAACTTACAGTAGAGTGAGATCGAATCCCACAGGGATTGATTGGTCAAGAAACTTTAATTGGAAAGATGTGCTAGTTGAGCTAACAGAAATTGAGTTGAGAATTGCAGAAAATTAAATAGCGAGAGAGTAAAATGCAGAAAGTAAATTGTAGAATCTTAAATAGGGATTTGGGGAAATGAGCATGAAGATAAATGGCAGAAAGTAAAGAGAATGGGTAAGATCAGAAATAGGGGATTCATTGGGCTTACGAGATGTTGCATTCTCCGGATCAAATTTATTCTCATCTCTTCCTCAATCAATGCATTCATTAATCTCCTTGGCAATCTTAGGTGATTGGATCCCAATTCCTTGGAAACCCAATCTCTCTAAACTTGAACAATTGCCCAATTCCTTGATTTAATTTCTCATGAGAAAAGATGAAGTATGGTCACTGATTATACCACATGTATTTCCAAATTAAAGTGTTGGGAGGATTACATATCACTATATGCGTCCAAACCCCAATTTGGTCCAACATGAGAAAGAATTTCTAGCATAATCTCCTCATCCCTTTTCCAAGGCTCAGAGGAAACCCAATTATAGAGAGTTTTTTTTCTAAGACAACTAACCAATTGAATTAAGATCGAAAGCTTTCTAGTAAATCAAGAGAAAAGAAAGAGGAAGAAGAATGAAAACTATAATTGATCCATCAAATTACAACAGAGCTCCCTAATCCAATGAAAGGGGGTTTAGTTGTTCATAGCTCTGGAAATGGAAATGAAAAATGGTAGAAAAAAGTACATTCTTCAGTAACTAGAAAAATATAGAAAAATAAATATACAAGGTGTAGTTCCTCAAATTGCCAAGCTTTCTTTTAGTTCAAAACTATTCCTATATATACTACTCTTCTTGATCTTCTAGTTAGTTCTTCAAGTCTTGGATATGGGCCTTTGATCTTGAGTTGAAGCAGTTACAATCTTTAGTGGGCTCAGCTTTGCTTTGCAGAAAAGTGTGAGTTAGGCATGGACGTTAGTTAGGACGTTAGTGGTGTTAACGTTAAGTGAAAATGTGGGTTCGAGAACGTTAGTGACGATCACCTTTTCCACTAACGTTCCAACCCACTAATGATCCACGTTAACTTCAACGTTAGTGGCACTAACATGACCACTAACGTTGCCTCTTAGTCCTTCACAAACATTATTGGCGTTCACCTTTCTTAATAACATTGGCTCTTGGGTCTTCTCCCCACGTTAGTGTAACTAACGTGACCCTTAACTTGGGCATGCCTAAGCTCTGAGAGCGTTAGTGACAAAGGTGAGTGTCACTAACGTTGGCCCATCATGCTTAGCTCCACGTTACTCTTCACGTTAGTGGTCTTAACGTGACCACTAACGTGGGCACTCTTGGCTTAGTCCAATGTTAGTGACAAAGGTGAGTGTCACTAACGTTGGCGATTGCTTCCTCCCCTCACGTTAGAGTTCACGTTAATTGGATTAACGTGGCTCTTAACGTGGCTAAATGTGCCTTTGTGGAACGTTAGTGGCATTCACTTTTACCACTAACGCTACAAGCTTGTCCCCATTCCACGTTAGTGGTCACGTTAATTATCTTAACATGACAACTAACGTGGCTCCTTCTTGCTTCCTTTGTCCTGAAATCAAGTAATTAAAGTGCATCAAAGCTCTATTCCAAGTCATGAGATTATGTATCATCAATTATATCATTCAATTCCTGCCTAATTCTCATGAAATCATGTAAAGTTCATAATGTTTGCTCGAATCAAGGTGTAAGTGTATTTTCATCCAAAACTTGCTTATTTACTAAGAAAATGCATGAAACTATCCTAAAACAGTAAAGAAAAGGTCAGTCAAACTGGCCAAGATGCCCTGACATCACAACACCAAACTAAAAGCTTGCTTGTCCCTAAGCAAGTACTGAAACATAGGAAAAATGAATGAAAGAACAAGATAAACAATCCATTGTTATAGAAGTCAAGTTCTTGGTTTATGGGGTTTCAATCATAGCAACTTAGGTTCATTCCTTCACTGGTCTTCAGGTCCTTATACTGCCTTTGAATACTTACTTGATTGCATCCTTTGAGACTTCTTATTTATTGATCATCCCTTCTTTTCCAGGGTTTATTGCATTCTTTTTAGGCTAAGTGCTCTGTGAGAGGGCGACTCTTTAAGATAAGCTTTCAGCCAACACTCCCGAACCAGTTGGTTCAAGCTGCTAGGTGTTGAGACACCCCTAAGGACTTACTCCCTCAAGTCTTTTTCCCCCAGACATGCACACCACAGGCACATGGTTTATTATTATTTTTTTCTTTCTTGAGACCTTGGTGTCCAGCACTCTTTGGGTTACTAAGTGCTCTATAGCAAAGGTTACTCTTGATAGTGGACTTTCAGCTGATAATCCTGGGTTAGTTAACCCAAGTTACCAAGTGATAAGGCACCCCTAAGAGCTTATTCATCCAAGCATATCCCTTGCACAGGAACACCATAGACACATGCCTCAATATTCAAACCTTTGGTGCCTAGCCTCATTTCTTATAACTTTTCTTTCCTTTTTATACTCTTATTGTACTTTCCCTTTTTCTTATTAGGATCTTGTTAATTGGTTAGTCTCAATAGGATGTGTTCCAAGCATGTGATTTAGAGCATATAATTGCCTAATTACCTTATTGGTGAACCAACTTAGCTAATTAATTACCATACCACAAACTTAAGAACTCTTCACAAGACAAACCCACTCTTGTTTTTCATAACATTTTCTTTTTAATTGACTTAAAAGGACAAGCATACATATAAGCAAGATGACAATGGAAAACAAGGGACCTAGACCAACACACTTAGACTTAAACACTGAAATTTTAAAGGCAGAATTGAAAGTTCCTAAGCTACTACGGAAGCATGTTCTATTTCATACATGATTTTCCTTATTTGAAACTTGAAAAAGATAAAACGAAGAGGGAGCTTCACCACCTTTTACTTATTGGAATGCTTATGTCCCTTTGTTTCCTTTGTCTTGGGATCCTTCTTGATTGCTCAAATCCCCATTTTTCATGCGCTTTCTGATCAGCTTTTTCCAGAAACCAGCATCCTCCATCTTCTTCTTCAGTGCTTCCTTCTGTTGTTTCACCTTCCCCTCCTCTTGTTCCGTTAGGTCTTTGCGAACTGCATCATATCTTGGGATGGCAGGGTGCAAATTATGCATATGCCCAGCCACATAAGTCAACTTGGCCTGAGTGTTTATGCTAAACTCTTCCCGATGTAGCTGTCGGTCTTCATTGAGCATGCTGAACTCGTTGAATGCTTTCATCTGAGACAACTGATGTTGGTTGAGTTCTTGAAGGTGCTTGTCCTGATGCTCTTGGCTTTCAGTTACTTGATTGATGGCTTGGGTGAGCTGGGAGTAATGCTCCTGTTGCTGCTCCATTTGTTGTTTCTGTCACTCCCTTTGTTGATTCATCCAATTAGAAAGCAGTTCCTCTTGACAATCCATCCTTTGAGATTGAATGTGTAGTTGTTGTTCTTGTTCCTCCATATAACTCCTTGCTAGATCCTCAAAGGCTCCTTGAATGTGATTCAAGTTTATGTTAGTTGGATCGTAGTACTCTTCTTGCTGGTATTCTTCTTGATGAGGTTCTTCTTGGTGAGGTTCTTCTTGGTGAGGTTCTTCTTGTGATGTTCTCTTCCTTATTTGAGGCCTTCTTTGTTGTTGAGTGGGTGCCACATAGGTTATACGCTGGAGCATAACTAACCTCCCAGGATTTACCCATTTTGGATTGTTATCTTCGAATACCACCTTGGCTTTCATACATAGTCTAAGGATGGTGCTGGGGTACCAAAGTCTAGCACCCGGATCATTCTTCTCGGCAAAATCTTGGATTCCCTCAGCTATAATTTCGTGCACATTGATGCCTCCACCCTTTATTAAGCAATTTACCATAGAAGCTCGAGCAATGTTGACCTCAGAATTGTTTGCAGTTGGGAGGATAGATCTCCTCACGAGCTCAAACCATCCCTTGGCTTCCGGGATGAGGTCTCCTCTCCTAATGAACCGCGGTCTTCTATCCGAGTACCTTTCCCAATCAGATCCTATAACACACATATCGTTCACAATTTCTTCAAGTTCATCATTGTCGGGGCCATTACTTATTCTTACTTGATAACTGAGCTCATCAAAATGTGGCGATTTCAGCTAAAGAGTCCTTGTTATAGCATTGGGGCTGAAGTCCACCTCTGTTCCTCTCACATAGCTTTTGAAGGTGGAAGCTGATGAGCGGATAATTTATACGCTTTTTGGCATTATTTTTAAGTAGTTTTTAGTAAGATCTAGCTACTTTTAGGGATATTTTTATTAGTTTTTATGCGAAATTCATATTTCTGGACCTTACTATGAGTTTTTGTGTTTGTTTGTGATTTCAGGTATTTTCTGGCTGAAATTAAGGGACCTGAGCAAAAATCTGATTCAGGCTGAAAAAGGACTGCTGATGTTGTTGGATTCTGATCTCTCTGCACTCGAAATAGATTTTCTGGAGCTACAGAAATTTAAATGGCGCGCTCTCAATTGCTTTGGAAAGTATACATCAAGGGCTTTCCAGCAATATATAATAGTCCATACTTTATTCGAGTTTAGACGACGCAAACTGGCATTCAACACCACCTCCATGCTGCATTCTGGAGTAAAACGCCAGAAACACGTCACAAACCAGAGTTAAACGCCAAAAACACGTTACAACTTGGTGTTTAACCCCAAGAGAAGCCTTTGCACATGTAAAGCTCAAGCTCAGCCCAATCACACACCAAAGTGGGCCCCAGAAGTGGATTTCTGCACTTAGACTTATTTCTGTAAACCCTAGTAGCTAGTTTAGTATAAATAGAACTTTTTACTATTGTACTAAGGGTCTTTGACCGAATCTTTTTTATCAATCTTGGTATCTATCTTTGGATTATCTTTTGATCCTTTGATCACGTTTTGGAGGCTGGCCTTTCGGCCATGCCTAGACCTTGTTCTTATGTATTTTCAACGGTGGAGTTTCTACACACCATAGATTAAGGTGTGGAGCTCTGGTGTTCCTCGAGTATTAATGCAATTATTATTGTTCTTCTATTCAATTCATGCTTATTCTTATTCTAAGATATTCGATGCACTTCAACATGATGAATGTGATGATCTGTGACACTCATCATCATTCTCACCTATGAACGCGTGCCTGACAACCACTTCCGTTCTACCTTAGATCGAGCGCGTATCTCTTAGCCTCCATTCCGAAAGACCGGAGTCTTCGTGGTATAAGCTAGAATTATTGGCGGCCATTCCTAAGATCCAAAAAGTCTAAACCTTGTCTGTGGTATTCCGAGTAGGATCTGAGATGGGATGACTGTCACGAGCTTCAAACTCGCGAGTGTTGGGCGTAGTGACAGACGCAAAAGAATCATTGGATTCTATTCCAATATGATCGAGAACCGACAGATGATTTGCCGTGCTGTGATAGAGCATTTGGACCATTTTCACTGAGAGGATGGGAAGTAGCCATTGACAACAGTGAAACCCAACATACAGCTTGCCATAGAAAGGAGTAAGAATGATTGGATGAAAGCAGTAGGAAAGCAGAGATTCAGAAGGAACATAGTATCTTCATGCACTTATCTGAAATTCTCACCAATGAATTATATAAGTATCTTTATCTCTATTTTATGCTTTATTTATCTTTATATTCGAAAACCATTATAACCATTTGAATCCGCCTGACTGAGATTTACAAGATGACCATAACTTGCTTCATACCGACAATCTCCGTGGGATTGACCCTTACTCACGTAAGGTATTACTTGGACGACCCAGTGCACTTGCTGGTTAGTTGTGTGAAGTTGTGACAAAGTGTGATTCACGTTTGAGAGCTCCAAGTCTTTGGCGCCATTGTTGATGATCACAATTTCGTGCACTAAGTTTATGGCGCCGTTGCCGGGGATTGTTCGAGTTTGGAGAACTGATGGTTCATCTTGTTGCTCATATTAGGTAATTTTCTTTTCAAAACGTTTTCAAAAATTTTTTATTTTTTTCGATTTTCCAAAAAGAAATTTTCGAAAAATCCAAAAAAAAATTAATAAAATCATAAAAACCAAAAATATTTTGTGCTTCTTGTTTGAGTCTAGTGTCAATTTTTAAGTTTGGTGTCAATTGCTTGTTTTAAAAAATTTGTTCATTTTTTTCGAAAATTTCATGCATATTGTTCTTCATGATCTTCAAGTTGTTCTTGACAAGTCTTCTTGTTTGATCTTCATATTTTCTTGTTCTGTGTTTTTTTGTTGTTTTTCATATGCATTTTTGCATTCATAGTGTCTAAACATGAAAAATTTCTAAGTTTGGTGTCTTGCATATTTTTCTTTTCTTGAAAATTTTCAAAAATAAGTTCTTGATGTTCATCATTATCTTCAAAGTGTTCTTGGTGTTCATCTTGACATTCAAAGTGTTCTTGCATGCATCATGTGTTTTGATTCATAATTTTTATGTTTTGAATCATTTTGTTATTTTTCTCTCTCCTCATTAAAAATTCAAAAATCAAAAAAATATCTTTTCCTTATTTCTCTCATAAATTTCGAAATCTTTGGGTTGACTTAGTCAAAAATTTTTAAAATAAGTTGTTTCTTGTAAGTCAAGTCAAGATTTCAATTTTTAAAAATCCTATCTTTTCAAAATCTTTTTCAAAAATCAAATCTTTTTTATTTTTCTTCTTATTTTCGAAAATTTTAAAATTGGTTTTCAAAATCTTTTTCTTATTTTTATTTCATGATTTTTGAAAACTTTACTAACAATTAATGTGATTGATTCAAAAATTTGAAGTTTGTTACTTTCTTGTTAAGAAAGGTTCAATCTTTAAATTCTAGAATCATATCTTTTAGTTTCTTGTCAGTCAAGTAGTCAATTTTAATTTTAAAAATCAAATCTTTTTAATTTCTTTTTCAAATCTTTTTTAAAATAAATTTCAATCATATCTTTTTAATCATATCTTTTTCAAATCATATCTTTTTTAAAATCAATTTCAAAAATCTTTTCTAACTTCTTATCTTTTCAAAAATTTATTTTCAAATCTTTTTCAACTAACTAATTAACTCTTTTTTTATTTCTTATCTTTTTCAAAACCACCTAACCACTTTTCTCTTTCTAATTTTCGAAAATCACCATCCATCTTTTTCAAAATTCTTTTTAATTAACTAATTGTTTCAAATTTTAATTTTGATTTAATTTTCGAAAATCACTAACCATTTTTCAAAAACAATTTTCGAAAATTCCTCTCTCTCACCTCCTTCTATTTAGTTATTCATTTACTAACTTTTCTCTTCATCTAAAAATTCGAACCCTCTCTTCTCCTCTATGTTCGAATTTTTCTCATCCTTCTTCTATTATTTTCTTCTTCTACTCACATAAAGGAATCTCTATATTATGACATAGAGGATTCCTCTTCCTTTTCTGTTCTCTTCTTTTTCATATGAGCAGGAACAAGGATAAGGACATTCTTGTTGAAGCAGATCCTGAACCTGAAAGGACTCTGAAGAAGAAACTAAGAGAAGCTAAAGTACAACAATCCAAAGAAAACCTTACAGAGAATCTCAAAAAAGAAAGAGACATGGCCGAACCTAATAACAATGGTGGAGGCACAAGGAGGATCTTGGTGATTATACTACACCTACTTCCAATTTTTATGGAAGAAGCATCTCAATCCCTGCCATTGGAGCAAACAATTTTGAGCTGAAGCCTCAACTAGTTGCTTTAATGCAACAGAACTGCAAGTTTCATGGACTTCCATCAGAAGATTCCTATCAGTTTTTAACTGAATTCTTGCATATCTGTGATACTGTTAAGACTAATAGAGTAGATCCTGAAGTCTACAGGCTCATGCTTTTCCCTTTTGCTATAAGAGACAGAGCTAGAACATGGTTGGACTCACAACCTAAAGATAGCCTGGACTCTTGGGATAAGCTGGTCACGGCCTTCTTGGCCAAGTTCTTTCTTCCTCAAAAGCTGAGCAAGCTTAGAGTGGATGTTCAGACCTTCAAGCAAAACGATGGTGAATCCCTCTATAAAACTTGGGAAAGATACAAGTAGTTGACCAAAAAGTGTCCTTCTGACATGCTTTCAGAGTGGATCATTTTAGATATATTCTATGATGGTCTATCTGAGTTCTGTAAGATGTCACTGGACCATTCTGCAGGTGGATCCATTCACCTAAAGAAAATGCCTGCAGAAGCTCAAGAACTCATTGACATTGTTGCAAATAACCAATTCATGTACACCTCTGAGAGGAATCCTGTGAGTAATGGGACGCCTCAGAAGAGGGGAGTTCTTGAAATTGATGCTCTAAATGCCATATTGGCTCAGAACAAAATGTTGACTCAGCAAGTCAACATGATTTCTCAGAGTCTGAATGGATTGCAAAATGCATCCAACAGTACTAAAGAAGCATCTTTTGAAGAAGAAGCTTATGATCCTGAGAACCCTGCAATGGTAGAGGTGAATTACATGGGTGAAGCCTATGGAAACACCTATAATTCCTCGTGGAGAAATCATCCAAATTTCTCATGGAAGGATCAACAGAAGCCTCAACAAGGCTTTAATAATGGTGGAAGAAACAGGTTTCGCAATAGCAAGCCTTTTCCATCATCTTCTCAGCAACAAATAGAGAATTCTGAGCAAAGCCCCTCTAGCTTAGCAAACATAGTCTCTGATCTATCTAATGCCACTTTAAGTTTCATGAGTGAAACAATGTCCTCTATTAGAAATTTGGAGGCACAAGTGGGTCAGCTGAGTAAGAAAATCACTGAAAATCCTCCTAGTACTCTCCCAAGCAATACAGAAGAGAATCCAAAAAGAGAGTGCAAGGCCATTGATATTATCAAAATAGTCGAATCCAAGGAAGAAGGGGAGAACGTGAATCCCAATGAGGAAGACCTCATGGGATGTCCTCCAGACAGAAAGGAGTTCCCTACTGAGAATCTAAAGGAATCTGAGGCTCATATAGAGACCATAGAGATTCCATTGAACTTCCTTTTGCCATTCATGAGCTCTGAGAACTATTCTTCCTCTGAAGAGGATGAAGATGTAACTGAAGAGCAAGTTGCTCAATATCTAGGAGCTATCATGAAGCTGAATGCCAAGTTGTTTGGTAATGTGACTTGGGAAGGTGAACCTCTCTTGCTCATTAGTGAATTAAATACATAGGTTCAGCAAACTTTACCTCAAAAGAAATAAGATCCTGGTAAATTCTTAATACCCTGTATCATAGGCACCATGACCTTTGAGAAGGCTCTGTGTGACCTGGGGTCAGGTATAAATCTTATGCCACTCTTTGTAATGTAAAAACTGGGGATCTTTGAGGTACAAGCTGCAAGAATCTCATTAGAGATGGCAGACAAGTCAATAAAACAAGCTTATGGATTGGTAAAGGACATGTTAGTGAAGGTTAAAGGCCTTTACATCCCTGTTGATTTCATAATCTTGGACACTGGAAAGGATGAGAATGAATCCATCATTCTTGGAAGACCCTTCCTAGCCATAGCAGGAGATATGATTGATGTTGACAGAGGAGAGCTAGTCCTTCAATTGAATGGGGACTACCTTGTGTTTAAAGCTCAAGGATCTTCCTCTACAACCATGGAAAAGAGGCACGATAAGCTTCTCTCAATACAGAGTCAAACAAAGCCCCCACAATCAAACTCTAAATTTGGTGTTGGGAGGCCACAACCAAACTCTAAGTTTGGTGTTGAACCCCCACATTCAAACTCTAAGTTTGGTGTTGGGAGGTCCCAACAATGCTCTGAACATCTGTGAAGCTCCATGAGAGCTCACTGTCAAGCTATTGACATTAAAGAAGCACTTATTAGGAGGCAACCCAATTTTTATTTATCTATATTTCTATTGTTCTTTTATGTTTTATTAGGTTTATGATCATGTGGAGTCACAAAACAATTACAAAAATTAAAAATAGAAAAAAAAACAGCAGAAGAAAAAGCACACCCTAGAGGAAGAGATGTCTGGTGTTTAAATGCCAGAAACAAGCATATGTCTGGCATTTAACGCCAGAAACAAGCATCTGTCTGACATTTAACGCCAGAAACAAGCACCAAGCTGGCGTTTAACGCCAGAAACAAGCATCAGTCTGGCGTTAAACACCAGAAACAGGCTACATTTGGGCGTTTAACGCCAGAAACAAGCTATAGTCTGGCGTTAAACGCCAAGATTACATACAGAGGGCGTTTTACACGCCTAAAAGGTGCAGGGATGAGAAATCCTTGACACCTCAAGATCTGTGGACCCCACAGGATCACCTCAGGATTTGTGGACCCCACAGGATCCCCACCTACTCCACTTCTCTCTTCTTCACACAATCCAATAACAGTATACCCTTCACCAATCACCTCAATCTCTCTTCTCCATTACCCCTTCACCAATCACATCCATCCACTCTTCCCCATAAACCCCACCTACCTTCAAATTCAAAATCTCTTTCCCACCCAAATCCACCCTAAATGGCCGAAACCAAACCCCTCTCCCTCCACTATATAAACTCCTCCATCCTTCTTTATTTTCACAAAACACTACCCTCTCTTCTCTCCTTGGCCGAAACTTATACCTTTCTCCCTCTCCTCTATATCTTCTTCTTCTTCTTCTATTCTTTCTTCTTTTCCTCGAGGGTGAGCAACATTCTAAGTTTGGTGTGGTAAAAGCATAGCTTTTTTGTTTTTCCATAACCATTGATGGAACCTAAGGCCACAGAAACCTCAAGAAAGAGGAAAGGAAAGGCAATTGCTTCACCTCTGGGTCATGGGAGATAGAGAGATTCATCTCAAAAGCTCATCAAGACCACTTTTATGAAGTTGTGACCAAGAAAAAGGTGATCCCTGAGGTCCTTTTTATGCTCAAGAAAAATAAGTATCCGAAGATCCGACATGAAATCCGAAGAAGAGGTTGGGAAGTTCTCACCAACCCCATTCAACAAGTCGAAATCTTAATGGTTCAAGAGTTCTATGCAAACGCATGGATCACTAGGAACCATGATCAAAGCATGAACCCAAACCCAAAGAATTGGCTTACAATGGTTTGGGGGAAATGCTTAGATTTCAGTTCGGAGAACGTAAGGTTGGCGTTCAACTTGCCTATGATGCAAGAAGACGCACGCCCCTATACTAGAAGGGTCAACTTTAATCAAAGGTTGGACCAAGTCCTCATGGACATATGTGTGGAAGGAGCTCAATGAAAAAGAGACTCAAAAGGTAAGCCGGTTCAATTGAGAAGACTGGACCTTAAGCCTATGGCTAGAGGATGGTTGGAGTTCATCCAACGCTCCATCATCCCCACTAGCAACCGATTCGAAGCAACTGTGGATCGGGCCATCATGATCCATAGCATCATGATTGGAGAAGAAGTAGAAGTTCATGAAGTCATCCCTCTAGAACTCTACAAAGTAGCCAAAAAGCCCTCCAACTTGGCAAGGCTAGCTTTTCTTCATCTCATTTGCCATCTATGCAACCTAACTGGAGTTGTCATAGAAGGAGACATCCCCATTGAAGAGGATAAGCCCGTCACTAAGAAGAGGATGGAGCAAACAAGAGAGCCTATCCATGGATCTCAAGAGACGCATGAGGAAGCTCATAATCAAGAAATCCCTGAGATGCCTCAAGGGATGCATTTTCCTCCAAACAACTATTGGGAACAACACAACACTTTTCTAGAAGGACTGAGTCATGACATGAACCAATTAAGGGTGGAACACCAAGAACACTCCATCATTCTCAATGAGATTAGAGAAGATCAAAGAGCTATGAGGGAGGAGTAACAAAGGCAAGGAAGAGACATAGAGGAGCTCAAGAACACCATTGGTCCTTCAAGAAGAAGGCGCCACCATCACTAAGGTGGACTCATTTTTTAAACTTCCTTGTTCTTATCTCTCTGTTTTTCGGTTTTTGAGCTTCATGTTTGTCTATGTTTGTGTCTTTATTACATGATCATTAGTGTCCAGTGTCTATGTCTTAAGGCTATGAATAATTCCATGAATCCTTCACCTTTCTTAAATGAAAAATGTTGTTAATACAAAAGAACAAGAAGTACATGAGTTTCGAATTCATCCTTGAAATTAGTTTAATTATATTGATGTGGTGACAATACTTTTTGTTTTCTGAATGAATGCTTAAACAGTGCATATTTTTATCTTGTTATTTATGAATGTTAGAATTGTTGGCTCTTGAAAGAATGATGAAAAAGAGAAATATTATTGATAATCTGAAAAATCATGAAATTGATTCTTGAAGCAAGAAAAAGCAGTGAAGAACAAAGCTTGCGAAAAAATAAAAAAATTAAGAAAGAAAAAGAAAAAGCAAGCAGAAAAAGCCAATAGCCCTTAAAACCAAAAGGCAAGGGTAAAAAGGATCCAAGGCTTTGAGCATCAATGGATAGGAGGTCCCAAGGAAATAAAATCCAGGCCTAAGCGGCTAAATCAAGTTGTCCCTAACCATGTGCTTGTGGCATGCAGGTCCAAGTGAAAAGCTTGAGACTGAGTGGTTAAAGTCGTGATCCAAAGCAAAAAGAGTGTGCTTAAGAGCTTTGGACACCTCTAACTGGGGACTTTAGCAAAGCTGAGTCACAATCTGAAAAGATTCACCCAGTCATGTGTCTGTGGCATTTATGTATCCGGTGGTAATACTGGAAAACAAAGTGCTTAGGGCCATGGCCAAGACTCATAAAAGTAGCTGTGTTCAAGAATCAACATACTTAACTAGGAGAATCAATAACACTATCTGAACTCTAAGTTCCTATGGATGCCAATCATTCTAAACTTCTAAGGATAAAGTGAGATGCCAAAACTATTCAGAAGCAAAAAGCTATAAGTCCCGCTCATCTAATTAGAACTAATATTCATTGATAATTTGAGATTTATAGTATATTCTCTTCTTTTTATCCTATTTGATTTTTAGTTTCCTGGGGACAAGCAACAATTTAAGTTTATTGTCGTGATGAGTGGATAAATTTATACGCTTTTTGGCATTGTTTTTAGGTAGTTTTTAGTAAGATCTAGCTACTTTTAGGGATGTTTTTATTATTTTTTATGCAAAATTCACATTTCTAGACTTTACTATGAGTTTGTGTATTTTTCTGTAATTTCAGGTCTTTTCTGGCTGAAATTGAGGGACCTGAGCAAAAATCTGATTCATGCTGAAAAAGGACAGCTGATGCTGTTGGATTCTGACCTCCCTACACTCGAAATAGATTTTCTAGAGCTACAAAACTCCAAATGGCGCGCTCTCAATTGCGTTGGAAAGTAGATATCCAGGGCTTTCCAGCAATATATAATAGTTTATACTTTATTTGAGTTTAGACGATGCAAAATGGCGTTCAACGCCATCTCCATGCTGCATTCTGGAGTAAAACGCCAGAAACACGTCACAAACCAGAGTTAAACGCCAAAAACACGTTACAACATGGCGTTTAACCCCAAGAGAAGCCTCTGTACGTGTAAAGCTCAAACTCAGCCCAATCACACACCAAAGTGGGCCCCGGAAGTGGATTTCTGCACTTAGACTTATTTCTGTAAACCCTAGTAGCTAGTTTAGTATAAATAGAACTTTTTACTATTGTACTAAGGGTCTTTGACCGAATCTTTTTTATCAATCTTGGTATCTATCTTTGGATTATCTTTTGATCCTTTGATCACGTTTTGGAGGCTGGCCTTTCGGCCATGCCTAGACCTTGTTCTTATGTATTTTCAACGGTGGAGTTTCTACACACCATAGATTAAGGTATGGAGCTCTGCTGTTCCTCGAGTATTAATGCAATTACTATTGTTCTTCTATTCAATTCATGCTTATTCTTATTCTAAGATATTCGCTGCACTTCAACATGATGAATGTGATGATCCGTGACACTCATCATCATTCTCACCTATGAACGCGTGCCTGACAACCACTTCCGTTCTACCTTAGATTGAGCGCGTATCTCTTAGCCTCCATTCCGAAAGATCGGAGTCTTCGTGGTATAAGCTAGAATTATTGGCAGCCATTCCTAAGATCTGGAAAGTCTAAACCTTGTTTGTGGTATTCTGAGTAGGATCTGAGATGGGATGACTGTGACGAGCTTCAAACTCGCGAGTGTTGGGCGTAGTGACAGACGCAAAAGAATAACTGGATTCTATTCCAATATGATCGAGAACTAACAGATGATTAGCCGTGCTGTGACAGAGCATTTCAACCATTTTCACTGAGAGGATAGAAAGTAGCCATGACAACGGTGAAACCCAACATATAGCTTGCCATAGAAAGGAGTAAGAATGATTGGATGAAAGCAGTAGGAAAGCAGAGATTCAGAAGGAACATAGTATCTTCATGCACTTATCTGAAATTCCCACCAATGAATTATATAAGTATCTTTATCTCTATTTTATGCTTTATTTATCTTTATATTCGAAAACCATTATAACCATTTGAATCCGCCTGACTCAGATTTACAAGATGACCATAGTTTGCTTCATACCGACAATCTCCGTAGGATCGATCCTTACTCACGTAAGGTATTACTTAGACGACCCAGTGCACTTACTGGTTAGTTGTGCGAAGTTGTGACAAAGTGTGATTCACGTTTGAGAGCTCCAAGTCTTTGGCGCCATTGTTGATGATCACAATTTTGTGCACCAAGCCCTGGTATTGTCTTCTTTGGCCACATTGGCATAGAACTCCTTGATGAGGTTTGCATTTATCTTTGTTTCTAGCTTCGTGAGCTTTTGCCAACCCTTCTATTCAATCTTCTCTCTAATCTGTGGCCACTCATCCTCGTTGAACTGGAATGTCAACTCTGGCAGTATTTTTTTGTGTTTTATCCGTTCAAATTGGAGCTCATGGAAGGCGGTCTTGAATCTCCTTTCATCGAAAGGAATGCTCTCCACCGGTTCCTTCCCCTGTTGCCTCTTGGAGCTTGATGATGCCATGAGTAGGAGTTGGTATGTGAAGGTATTGAGGGGTATGGATTGATGATGGAATTCGATCGGGTTTAGATATGGTGTAGCTTAGAGGATTGTGTTTCAGAAGAAAGAAGAGAGAGATGGATTGGACGGATAGTTGTATATGGAAAGGTTTAGAGTGAGGGTTGTTATATAGGAGGATGATGAGACTTAAAGGGTGTGGATTGATAGAAAAATCCAATGGTGGACGGTTGGGGTTTAGCATTAGATGGGCACAAGGATCACCATCTTTATGAATTGATTGGTTCGGTCTCCAAGGTTATCCTACTCCCAATGTTGCATGGCAACACTTACCAAGGTACTCCCCTTGAGGAAAAGTGTGTAGTTCCGTTATCAAAGTGGCCGAACCCCCCTTCAATTGGTTGTCCCTTCAATTTCTTCCAACATTCCCTTTAATATCCTTGCACAACAAAAGAAAAGAGAGATTAGTTTGAATTGTGGTGGAAGGAAAATTTTTGGATGCTAGCCACCCCCCTTTTTTTTGCTTTTGATTAACTAAGAGCCATTCATGAATGAAAACCAACCGACCAATCAAGTGCTCATGCATGCAACGTTGGTGACACCAAACTTAGTTTGTGATCATGTGGTGAAAAAAATTTGATTAAGGCTCTAAGGTTGACATAATATGAATTGTGTTCAAGCTCTCTTAGTGTGCCTTGAACACTAAACTTGTCATTCACTATATGCTGCATGTAGAGGTTCTTATAAGTGCTTGTCAAAGTTGGTTTAGGATTCATGAACCTTGCTTTATTAACTACTATCAAAGATTAAAAGGAAAGGATATAGAACATGGGTTGCCTCCCATGAAGCGCTTCTTTAACGTCATTAGCTTGACGTCTGGCCTTTGTCAGGGTGGTAGGTAGTGCTTCAAATCTTCCACTCTTGCAGTGAATATATCTCTATTGGCTTTGTTAAGAAGCTCCACATGTTCTAAGGACAGAATTTTGCTGATGGTGTACACTTGAGGTAGCTGAGATGGGATGATGGGGAGATGAGGTAGGATAGGTGGAATATAAGCAGAGACCACTTCATCTCCTGGAGAAAAATCTTCTGTAGGGATCTTCTTGTTCCTCCATCCCCTTGGGGCCTTTTTCCTTATTTCCCTCGATGTTACTTTGCTCCTTGTGGTTCCTTCTTTTATGATGGTTTTGTTGCTTGTCTCATGTGACTCTGGTGGGTCTGGCTCCTCTTGGGTTACACTTGGCTGTTGTTCCTTCTGACCACATTGCTTGTCAACCATAGGGATTCTCAGGTGTGGTGCTTGTGCTCTCGTGCTTGTCTCTTCCATCAGTTCCTTATTGCGATCTTCCCTTGACTCATTGTTATCATGATCTGCTTCTTGTGAGGGTTTGAAGACATTGAAGGTGAGTTGTTCATCATGTATCCTCAATATTAGTTCTCCTCGCTCCACATCTATAAGTGCCCTGGCTGTAGCTAAGAATGGTCTTCCAAGGGTGATGGGATGGATGTGATTCTCTTTTATCTCCAAGATAACAAAGTCTGTGGAAAGGAAGTAGTTCCCAACCTTCACTAACACATTTTCAACCACTCCTATTGCCTGTTTTTGAGTTTTGTCGGCTAGTTTGATGATTACCTTCGTGGGTGTTATCTCATTGATTTGGAGCTTTTTCATGAGGGATAGAGGCATTAAGTTGATGCTTGCTCCCAGGTCACAGAGTTCCTTATTAATCATTGCTTCTCCTATAGCACAGGAGATGTGAAAACTCCCTGGGTCCTTCTTCTTTGTAAGTGGCTCTGTTTGAATGAGAGCACTGCACTCCTTATTCATCACTATTGTTTGCCCACCCTTCAGTGAACTCTTTTTGGTTTGCAGCTCCTTTATGTACTTGATGTATGAGGGCATCTGCTGCAGAGCCTTAATTAACGGTATGTTCACATGAAGGGATGCAAACATGTCGAGGAACCTTGAATATACTCTCCTTGCTACACCACCCTTGAGCCTTTGGGGAAAAGGTGCATATGGGTTCAGAGTCTTCTCTTTCTTTAGCTCCTCTTGATTTTTCTCTTCATGCTTTTCCTTTGGATTGTCTTGGAAGTGTTCTATTTGTGTGTTTGCTTCTTCCACACTTCTCTCATCACTTAGAGTGATCATCTTGCATTCCTCCCATCTTACTTTCTTTGCTTCTCCTCTTGGGTTCTTCTCTGTGTCACTTGGAAAACTATCGGTAGGTTTGGGAAACTGTTGAGATAGATACCCCACTTGGGACTCCAGCCTTTTGATGGTGTCTCCCTGGTTTTTTATATTGGCTCGCACTTCATCCTTGAACACTCTATTTTCTTGGACTTCCTTACATATGTCTTCAAGTAAAGTCTCAATTCTGGAGAGTCTATCTTCGGTTGGTGATGGTGGGTTGAGGTTAGGAGGTTGAGAAGGGTGATTAGGTAGGTGTTGATATGATCTCTGTGAGGAGTGTTGGTGAGTTGTATTGTTGTTGGGATTGTGGTTGTGGCGTCTCTGGTCTTGGCCTTGGTCTTGTTGGTTTTCCCACCCAAAATTAGGGTGGTTCCTCCAACCAGAATTCTAAGTTTTGGAGTATGGATCATGGATCTGTCTGGGTGAGTTTCCAACATAATTGGCTTATTCCCAGTCACCTTTTTCTCCTGCATTCACTCCTTCTTGAGCCGGTGATGAAGTGGTGATTGCTACAACTTGGTTCTCTTCCACCTTCTTGGTAAGGTCAACTAACTGCTTGGTGATCATCTTATTTTGAGCCAGCAGTTCATCCATGTGGTTTAGCTCCATCACTCCTCGAGTGTTGCTCCTTTCAGAAGTATAGAAGTAGTCATTCTCAGCTACAGTCTCAATGACATCTATGGCCTCTTCAATGGTCTTCTTCTTGCTTAGAGAGCCCCTGATGAATGGTCCACGGCCTTATTTGACTCGTAGGAAAGACCTTCATAGAAGATTGACGATCGGATTTTTGACGGTTTAGAATTTCACTAATGAAGTCTCGTTGTAAAGTATAGTTTCTAAACCAAACAATAATCCTTTCGTACAAAAAGTTGTTTGTCACTAGTACAAACCGCTAGAATTTATAAACCGAAGTATTGGACCTCGGGTCGTTCTCCCTAGGATTTACAATAAAGTGTCTTGTTATTGGTTGTGAGTTATATTTGGGTTTTTAAGATTTTAGACAAGAAATATAAATGGCAAAGAAAATAAACTAACAACTACCAAAGCTCTTAGCGAGATATGAGAACTAGAAGTCCTATCCTAGTTATCCTCCTCAATTGTGATGGCAAATTGTTCATTGCTCCCACTTAGTCAACCTCTAGCCATGGAGGAAAGTCAAGTGGATGAATCAATTTGATTCCTCAAGTCCTAATCAACTCCTAAAGGAAAGACTAGCTTTAGAGGTATTCAAATCGATTAGCAACTTCTAATTATCAATCAACAAAGGGATTAGATAACTCAAGAGTCACCAATTACTCTACCTAGGCCAAGAGGAACAAAAGCTACACTAAAATCCAACCAAGCATTTCATCAAACACTTGGAAGGCATAAAAGAAAAGCATAGTAAATTGACAACAAGAATAGAATCTAACAACAATTATTGCAAAGAATTAACAACAACAATCAAGGAAATCACAACTATCATGAATTACCTCAAATTGCATTATTGGAAGAAAGCAAAGGAACAACAATATATCCAAAAACAAAGTGAAGAATTACAATTATCAAAGCACATAACTAGGAAGAGAGAGATGAGAAGATTAAGAATTGATAAAAGAAAATTGAATCAAAGCATGAATTAAATCTAGATCTAAGAAGAGAGATTATCCTAAACCTAATCCTAATCCTAGAGAGAAGTGAGAGTTTCTCTCTCTAGAAACTACTTCTAAAACTAACTAACTATCTAATTCTCTCCTAATTCGTCTATGAGTGTGAAAGTGTGTCAATGTATATCAATCCCCTTCAATCCTTGGCTCTTATATGCATTTTGGCGCCAAAGTTGGTTGCTGAAAACCTTCCAAAATCGCCAGGCACGTGTTGCATTAGTGAGGTCATGTGCCATCATCGGCGCGTGCGTGCACGGTACGCGTGCGCGTCCTTGGCCTGTTTCGCAATGTGCGCGCGAGCGCCTTGTGCGCGCGAGCGCCTTGTGCGCGTACGCGTGCTTGGCCGAAATCAACTCTTTGGCTTTTTGTGCTTCTCTCCACTTGCATGCTTCCTTCCTTGCTTCCTTTGATCCATGCCTAGCCTATTTCAATCCTGTAATTACTAGCAAACACATCAAGGCATCTTATGGAATCAAAGAGAAACTTAGAATTCATCAAAATAAGGCTCAAAAAGCATGTTTTTACATTTAAGCACGAATATGGGAGAGATAACAAAACCATGCTAATTCATAGGCTAAATGTGACAAAAGGTTATCAAAAATACTCTAAATTCAATACCAAACAAACCGTCAAATTGGGGTTTGTCAAAGATGTGTAGTTGAACCCATTCATTGAACATGTCTGGTGGGCACCTTCTTGTTAAGTCCTTAAACCTCTCCCAAGCCTCATAGAGAGTTTCACCATCTTGTTGCCTGAAGGTTTGTACCTCAGCTCTCAACCTGTTGATTCTTTGAGGGGGGTAAAAACTTGCCAAAAATTTGTTTACCACATATTCCCAATTTGTCAAACTCTCCTTTGGGAAAGATTCCAGCCATTTAGATGCTTTGTCCCTGAGTGAAAAAGGGAACAAAAGCAGTCTATAGACATCCGGATGAACACCATTAGACTTCACAATGTCACATATTCTTAGGAAGGTGGTTAGATGTTGATTGGGGTCTTCTTGGGCACTTCCTCCGAATGAACAATTGTTCTGAACAAGGGTGATGAGCTGGGGTTTTAATTTAAAGTTATTGGCATGTATGGTCGGCTTTTGGATACTACTTCCATAATTTCCTGGGTTTGGATTGATGTAGGAGCCTAGAACTCTTCTCTCTTGCCCAGCATGATTCACAGGGCCCTCTCTGGCATGGTTGTGAGCATCTCCTTCATGGTTGTTTTCCATATTCTCCTCCATGTTTGTTTCAAAGTATTCTTCATCTTCCTCAGCACCAACAGCTCTTTTCTCTCTTGCTTCCCTCCTTAATCTAAGGAAGGTCCTCTCAGGTTCCGAATCAAAGGAAGTTGAAGCTCCGCTTTTTCTCCCTGTCATACAACGAATAGAGCACACAGCAAGAAATAAAATGAAGAGATTATTCTTGTTAGAGTGGCTGTTAGTATGAGTGGTGCAGATTATCAAACAGTTAGTGGATTAGTGAGCAGAATTGTAAATAATAACAAAGAAAAAGAAAACAAAGAGGGAAGAGGGGATTAGGAAGAAAATAACTGAAACTAAAGGTAATTGACTAGGTAAAATAAACAATCAAAAGAAAATGCTCAATCTAGTGAACTTCCAACTTAATCATTGTCAATACAAAATCAATCTCCGGCAACGGTGCCATAAACTTGATGCACAAAAATTTATCTCTCAACAAATTTCCCTTCGGCAAGTATACCGAATTATCGTCAAGTAAAAATTCACAATAGAGTGAGGTCGAATCCCACAGGGATTGATTGGTCAAGCAACTTTAATTGGAAAGATGTGCTAGTTGAGCTAACAGAAATTGAGTTGAGAATTGTAGAAAATTAAATAGCGGGAAAGTAAATTGCAGAATCTTAAATGGGAATTTGGGGAAATGAGCATGAAGATAAATGGCAGAAAGTAAAGAAAATGGGTAAGATCAGAAATGGGGGATTCATTGGACTTAGTAGATGTTGCATTCTCCGGATCAAATTCATTCTCATCTCTTCCTCAATCAATGCATTCATTGATCTCCTTGACAATCTTAGGTGATTGGATCCCAATTCCTTGGCAACCCAATCTCTCTAAGCTTGAAAAATTGCCCAATTCCTTGATTTAATTGCTCATGGGAAAAGATAAAGTATGGTCACTGATTATACCACATGTATTTCCAAATTAAAGTGTTGGGAGGATTACATATCACTATATGCGTCCAAATCCCAATTTGGTCCAACATGAGAAAGCATTTCTAGCATAATCTCCTCATCCCTTTTCCAAGGCTCAGAGGAAACCCAATTATAGAGAGTTTTTTTTCTAAGACAACTAACCAATTGAATTAAGATCGAAAGCTTTCTAGTAAATCAAGAGAAAAGAAAGAGGAAGAAGAATGAAAACTATAATTGATCCATCAAATTACAACAGAGCTCCCTAATCCAATGAAAGGGGGTTTAGTTGTTCATAGCTCTGGAAATGGAAATGAAAAATGGTAGAAAAAAGTACATTCTTCAGTAACTAGAAAAATATAGAAAAATAAATATACAAGGTGTAGTTCCTCAAATTGCCAAGCTTTCTTTTAGTTCAAAACTATTCCTATATATACTACTCTTCTTGATCTTCTAGTTAGTTCTTCAAGTCTTGGATATGGGCCTTTGATCTTGGGTTGAAGCAGTTACAATCTTTAGTGGGCTCAGCTTTGCTTTGTAGAAAAGTGTGAGTTAGGCATGGACGTTAGTTAGGACGTTAGTAGTGTTAACGTTAAGTGAAAATGTGGGTTCAAGAACGTTAGTGACGATCACCTTTTCCACTAACGTTCCAACCCACTAATGATCCACGTTAACTTCAACGTTAGTGGCACTAACGTTGCCTCTTGATCCTTGGCAAACGTTATTAAAGTTCACCTTTTTCAATAACGTTGGCTCTTAGGTCTTCTCCCCACGTTAGAGTTCACATTAGTGTAACTAACGTGACCCTTAACGTGGGCATGCCTAAGCTTTGAGAGCGTTAGTGACACTTACCTTTGTCACTAACGCTCCAAATGCCCCTCCTTCCCACGTTAGAGTTCATGTTAATTGGATTAACGTGACCACTAACGTGGTGGTGATTGCCATCTCCAACGTTAGTGACAAAGGTGAGTGTCACTAACGTTGGCCCATCATGCTTAGCTCCACGTTACTCTTCACATTAGTGGTCTTAACGTGACTACTAACGTGGGCACTCTTGGCTTAGTCCAACGTTAGTGACAAAGGTGAGTGTCACTAACGTTGGCGATTGCTTCCTCCCCCCACGTTAGAGTTCACGTTAATTGGATTAACGTGGCTAAATGTGCCTTTGTGGAATGTTAGTGGCATTCACTTTTACCAACGCTACAAGCTTGTCCCCATTCCACGTTAGTGGTCACGTTAATTATCTTAACATGACAACTAACGTGACTCCTTCTTGCTTCCTTTGTCCTGAAATCAAGTAATTAAAGTGCATCAAAGCTCTGTTCCAAGTCACGAGATTATGTATCATCAATTATATCATTCAATTCCTGCCTAATTCTCATGAAATCATGTAAAGTTCACAATGTTTGCTTGAATCAAGGTGTAAGTGTATTTTCATCCAAAACTTGCTTATTTACTAAGAAAATGCATGAAAGTATCCTAAAACAGTAAAGAAAAGATCAGTGAAACTGGCCAAGATGCCCTGGCATCAGTCGTCTAAGTCATTGGCTCCACTCAGTGCTCTTTCTCGGCCAAGCACTTCAAAGAGGAAGCGTCCTACTACAAAGGAACCCGCTCCTGAACCTTTGAGACCTAAGTCTAGGTCAGTCCCTCTTAAATCGTTTAAGGAGCTTCACAACATTGATTCTTTTGAACACAAATCTCAGTTTATGACCTTCCACTCCAACTACAACCCTCACCATTTTTGCTCAGCCATGAACCATGACTTTTATGAAGGTGTTGTTGTTCATCGTCCCATATGCCCCACTTTTTTGGCTGACTTACCAAATCTGAAAAAGAAAGGTTTTACATTTGTTGAAAATATTGATTTTCTAGAATGGAATCAATTTTTCAAAATTAAAAAACTTGTTTACCCAGTTTTAGCTCTAGAGTTTTGTACAAATCTGACCTACCATAAGGGAAGTATTCACTCGTATGTCAAAGGTCGTAAAATTGTCTTGAATAGTAAATCTATTAGTGACTCTTTAGAATACACTGGTGTTGGTATACTATGCTTATACTACGGGTAAGTGGGATGAGGGGTTGGGTGTTTTATATAAAGATGCTCTAACTCATGTGGGTGAGAATATTTCTCTTATTGATGGCCTTACATCTATTCACAAAGTCCTCGGCCCTCTTCATGCGCAATTGCATCGTATAGTGAACCACATTATTCTACATCAAAGCGGCTTATATCATAGGGTGTCTTTCTGTGATACTTTAGTTTTATATGCTATCATCACTAAAATTGAAATATCTTTTGCATATTTAATAGTGAGGCATATGTTTGACTGCATAAGGAATGACAAAATTATGGCTCTTCCGTATGGCATATTTTTAACTTGCATATTTGAACAATTTGATTTTGACCTTTCAAATAAATCATATGAAAATAGACACCCATATCTAAAAGGAGGTGGTTCAGTGAAACAGCACAAGAAAGGGCCTACGAGAACTGAAAGGGTAGTTCTTGATGGTGAACTCGACAACACTCATCCTCCTTCTACCTCAGGAATCTCAGCCTAAACTGGTCACAAATCACTCCTTTTTAGAGTTGTGAAGGATATTTTGCAAGAGTTTATGAACCTATCCAAGCATCTAATCTCTACAAGAAAACAAGAAAGGAAGCTTGCGGTCAAACATGAAAATGTCCTTAGAAAGTCAAAAGACAGAGTAGCCATCCTTATGAAGTATGTTGACAACATTAATGAGGACGAAACAATGGCCATTGACCTAGAGGAACCACTTGATTCTAAGGAGGATGAATTGGATGTTAGAGGATGTCTCTAGTTGCTGGTCTCTATTATTTGGACATTTGTCTCTTGGAACTATTGTAGTTTGTTTTAGCCTCTGTTTTATTTTGGATGACTGTAAACACTAATAAATGTTATATTTTGCTTTTGATTTTAATCAAGTTTTTATAAACTTGAAACTCTAACCATTTTTGCTGACTTCCATTGCTTCTAGCTTCTCCCGTGATGACAAAAGGGAGAGTAGTAGAAGAAAGTAGAATTGAATAGTTTAGAATTTTTGGATTTCATAATTTTTATTTTGTTGCAGGTAATATGGCATACTCTATTTTAGAATATTTTTTTTCATGCTCTGTTCTGGTTTTATGCTATGTTTTAAAATGATTAATTTTTTTGTACTATGGTTTAGAATTCTTTGACGATTTCTCTATTCATTGATAACTATTGCATTATTTTTTGAACAAGTGTTGATGATACACTTAGACCATGATCAAGTGTTTGGTTTCATTGGTTGAAAATGAAACAAAACAATTGTGCTATCTGTAAAAAATTGTGCTATCCGTATGTTGTGTATAGTTGTGTGTTCTGTGTGTAGATATTTAAATAGGAAACAAAACATGAGCACAAAGTCAGGGGGAGCAATCCTTGAAAAAAAGGGGGAGCACATCAAAACTACTAGATGTCATCAAAGGGAAGTGCCTTAACATTATCTAATTCAATTCTTTTGATTCTATCCTTTGAAATTATGTTTGTCATCAAGGGGGAGATTGTTGAGTTAAGAATGAATATTAATTTAATAATGATGATAAACATTAATTTATTGGCCGGTTAAACACCCAATTGGGTTTGAGTGGTTCATTTAAGTGATGCAGGCCCAAATAATTGAGTAGCAATCCAAACAAATGAAACAAAGCAATCAAATGTACTGAATGGATATTAAATCCACAACTAAGCCCAATACAAAGTGAAACAAAGAAAAGCGTTCAATAAAGCTAAGTTTCAACATGCTTCAAATCTGGTAAACACTTGAAAGAGAGAGAGAAAGAGACCTTCACCTTCAAGCTCACTTACACCAGAGAAGAAAGAAAGAGAAAGCTCATAAAAAAAGCAAGAGTCTAATCAAAATAAATTAAAAGCATGTTACACCAAGTCAGGGTTAAAGGTAAATAATTTCTTTTTGCATGCAAGTTGATTTCTTCACTTCTTCTCCTACTCTCTGTGATGCCATTTAAAGAAAAAAAAAAGAAAATGGTAGTTGATTATCTCTGTTGTGTATCAATGGTTAAAGTTATTACTTGGAGTCAAAACACATTTTCAAAATTTTGAATTTGGAATTATCATTGAGCAAGCTCATTTCTGCTGCTCTGATGTCCTTGGTCAAGCAAATGGATCAAATTTTAAATGCCTAATTTAGGGGTTGATTGAAAAAAAAAGAAAGGATGAATTTTGAAAGTTCAAAGTCCAAGAAGTTGACTTGGAAAAAATCCTAATTTTGGCTAAAAGCAAGGTACAAAAAGAAAAATTGAATATGAGCATAGAACAAGGAGGGAGGGAGGGAGAGAGAGAGAGAGAGAGAGAGAGAGAGAGAGAGAGAGAGAGAGAGAGAGAGAGAGAGAATCCTCACTACTAATTTTGAAGTCTTGGAAGCATTGCACTTACACTAAAGGGAGAATTCCGCCAAGATGAAGAACAAAGTGATTAGTTCAGATGCTGAGTTCAGTTCATAGAGTCAAGAGTGTTATTCATCATTTCCTTCATGTTTTACTATTTGTATTTCAGTTTCAATGTATATCTTTCTTAGTTTTCTTTTTCTTAGTTTTCTTTGAAAGGTAAAAGACAAGAAAGAGAGGCATTGAAAAAAGCCATAGAGTGAAAAAGGTTGAGAGATACACTTGAGAGAAAAGTCAAGAGTGATTTCAGATTTCTTTTGGTTGTATCTTCTGTCTTGTGTCATGTACCTAAGAGGTATCCCTTGTTAAGTTGGGTAAGCACTTAGTGCAGTAAGTCTAGGTATTAGCATAACCAAGTCAAGTTTATGTTCAAGTTTGTGTGCCCATATAGGATTACGTTGAGTCCTATAGAATTGGTGTATGTAATACTTGGATTATAGTGAAAATTTCACCAACATTATAGTGAAAACTGGAGGTAGGTTGTATTGCACAAGGCAACTACTGAACTATGATATATGGCTGTGTCATCTTCTTTCTCTTTGCTTTAGTTCTATTTTCTGGTTTTATGAGACAAAACAAGATTGTCTCCTGAATTATTCGTTGCGTAAACCAAATAGAAATCAAGTTCAAAATTTTGTGTTTAACGCTTAATTATTTAAAGTTAAAAAAGGCCATAGATTTAACTCCCCTCCTCTAAACCTTCTGAAACCTTCAGTATACAATAAGTAGTTATCCCTTTTCTATCTACTTTAAAAAAATAGAACAAGAGAGTAAAAGAATTATACAATATAACTTATTTAGTTATTCTTTTGGCTAGAAAAAAAGATAGTTGAAAAACATACTTTATTTTACAAGCCTTTACTTTAAAAATTTTATAATTTATAATCATCTTACCATTTTCTGCTTTAAAATTATTTCGATAATCTTTTCATAATATTTAATAGGTATTAGTCCCTCTTATATATAATTTACATCTGCTCTAAATCTACCATAACTTTAAATTCAAATTTTTCTCCTCCAATAATTATGAGTACAGGAATATACCATTTTTGACTAACTAATAACATTAACTCATTAATTCAAATTAAGTATTTTATTAACTCACAATCTCCTCCTCATCTTTTATTAATTCTAGTCGCTCTTTATTATTTTTGTGCTTTTATTATATTCTCTCCCTCTAATTTTAATATCTTATAATTAAAAAAATATCTTGTTGCCTTAACTTAGAGATTTCTTATTTTAATTTTTTTTAGAAGTTTTAAGAAAGTTTTGTTCTTGAAAATTTTAAACCTGTTGTATATATATATTTTTTTATCTCTACTGACCTCACCTACTCCTTAATTTCTTCCTTTTTTTTAACTAAATCATTTAATTGTAATATAAATACATTTTTTAGTGGAGAATCTTTTAACTTATCTATTACAGATATTAGTATACCTGTCTATTTCCTAGTTAATATATCAATAGGCTCGAACTGATTTTTTGTGATCATATATTAACAGATTTTACACAGTTATTATAACAACATATTTCTGGTTTTAAATAATATTCATCCTCTGGTTCTGATAAACTTGAACAAGAATTTATATCTAGTTGTTATGTAAAATTATCTGAATAATCTTACAAGTATTTAGACTCTATTTTTATTTCTGATTCGTCATCGATTAATATAGTTATTAGTGCTTGTCTTACTTTTTTATTACTAATTTTATTTATATTTTTTTATTTTGTAGTTATTTACATAATGACCTAATTTTTTATATTTTTAACAGATTATTTATTTTTTATTCTTTGCACTTTTTATTATTTTATTTTTTTCTTATTTTTTATTATTATATTTTTGTTTTTTTATAATTTTCTTTTGACTTGTACATAAATTTGTATTATACCTTATATAGTTCTTGATATTGATATTTATTGTCATTTTTCTTATTATTTCTTTTTTTAATAATTTACTTTTGGTTATTGGGTGCCTTTTCTGTAGCAATATCATATTGCTGGCAAAAATTTTCTAGTTCTTGCTTGTTACTAGCATTTTTTTGTTAATTTTTTTTTGCAGCCTAGTATTCGTACATATTTTTACTCTTATTTATACTATTATATTATGTATTTATCCAAATATTAATCTTTCGTATGGTATTTAAATACCAAATAAGGATTGTAATCTCTGTAATACTTTATCTTCAAAAGATTTGGGTAAGAATGTTATGAATCTTTCTTTTTAAAAAAAAAATTGATTCATCATTTCTCATGATGACTTTAGATATAAAAATATCTTAGTACTATCTATAATTAAATATGGTTGGACATCTTGAATTCATTAACTGAGTTTTAATTTTATCTTTAAAAATGTTTAGTTCTCCTAAGAAGTTTTTTATGATTGTAAATATCAAGGTTGTTGTAACATCCTGTAATCGATCTTCTTGTTTAACACTATTAAGGATTAACTCTTTTTCTTGTAAGGTGAAAAAGTTATCTCACTATATTTTTAATTGTTCAGTGAATCATTGAGTTATCAGTACAGTAACTTCTCTATTACTAGCTCATTTTAATTTATAGGTGATTGCCACCATCGTTATATTATACATTAAGTTTAAAATAACTTATTCACTTAATCCATCTAAATTTTATTCTACTAAATTAAATCTAGTAAAACTATTATGTACTGATTGTATCTTTTTCTCAAGACTTACATTTGCTGGGATTGGTCATAGACAATAATTTCTGAGTTTTGAGTAATTTTAATTTTTGAAGAATATTTTCTTAACATGTAACTATATTGTGTTGATAGCCGTCTTTTTCTAGTTTATTATTTTAAGTTTTTCTTTTAACTCTTCTATATTTGCTTTTACACTTATTCTAAGTTTGATTATGTCAAGACTTTAAAATTTGTATATAGATTTTTCTACAAATTTATTTTATTTATGTCTATGTTTAATTCTTTATAACTGTTTTTCATATCTTCTAAAACCGTATTAATATAATTATAGGACTTTTTTTATTTACATTGCCTTCCAAACTACTATCCTTATAAAGGGTAACTTCTAATTCCCAGTCTTGGACAATTATAGTTTTATAATTTTTCTAAAAAGGTATTGTGATTTTATTATTTGATCTGTACTAATTTTTTAAGTAGTATTTATTTTTGTTAAAGGACAAAATTCTCTTTTAAAGTTTTGAAAGTAATTATTAAATCAATCAAAGAAATATATAATAATATTATTTTTTTAGATATTTATAATATAATTCTCTTATCTTAATAGTTTTTTTTATATATCTAGTAAAATATCATTTTCTTAAATTTTTATTATATTTTGTATTAATTTTCACTAATTTATTATTTATTTATTTTAAAAGTTTTTTCTTTTATTATATCTAAAACCTGAGAGACTATAAGTGAATAATTAATTTTTACTCTAGACATAAAGATTGTTATACTAGGTGTAATATTATTTATTTTTATTATTTTTTTACTATAGTAACTTGATATTCTTTCATATTGAACTCTATGCATCCTTAGCCTAATATTCTTTTATATATATATATATATATATATATATATATATATATATATATATATATATATATATATATATATATCCCATTATCCCTTGTGGATGGCGGATGCGATGCTATGGAAGGCATGACCATGACATGTATGTAGAAATTATGGGGAGGGAGAGAGAAGAGAGACGGGGGGCAGTAATGGAAATTGATGCAAAAAAAGTAAATTTATTTGGGTGTTATATGTAATGTAATTAAAATAAAAAAAGAAAAAAATGTAATGTAATGTAATGACTAATGAGCAATGAGGGTGTTGGTGTTGCTGTGTTCAATTCATTTTGTTCTGTTGGATACATACATTGGTTGATCATCTCATCTCATTTCATCATCGTTATCAATTTAATTTCGGACCTTCTCCTTTTCTCTTTTTCTCTTCTCAGCTTCCCCAGCTACCTCCCAAACCCCCACTGCACCCTCAAACGGACGATCCGAAGATAAATCATCTCTTTCTTCTTTCTCTCTCTCGCTCTCTCTCTCCAACAAACACTAATAACCATCACTCATCTTTTCTTCTTCCTCCTCCTCCTCCTTCTTCTTCAGTAAATAAATTAGTAAGATAATATCTTTAACCTTTTTCTCTATCTCTTTTTCACCAATCTCTCTCTCTCTCTCTTTCCATATATACATATTTTATTTATTTTTCTCCCTTTGTGGGGTTTTAAAGTAACCTCTATTTTTGACGATCTTCAGGATCAGCTTGATCTTATGTCAATGGAAAATTTGTTACATTAAAACCCAGGTACGTCTCCCCTAACATGCTCTTATGCTTCATTTCTCTCTCTCTTTCTCTTGTTGTTAGTTTAGTATAGTTTTTTCTTTTCTTGTTTTCTTTTGTTGGGGGACACAGATTCACTGATAAACCTGAAAGCTGAAAAAAAGGAGGAAGCTTTTTTACATCTAGGGAAGTGGGTTGGGGGTGTGTGTGCGTCTTCTTATTTCCGTGATTATGGCTGTTGCTGAGAATGCTGGGGCCAAAATCGGTTCTTCCAGTCAAAATTTGGACAACAGTGTTGTCTCATCGGACACCACTGAGATGGAGAAATCAAAGGCAAGGTCTGGCGGCGGCGGCGGCGGAGGAGGAGGCGCTGTCAACGGTGGTGGTGGTGATCAGAATCTGAACGGTGTATTCAACCAAGACAGAGGTGCAAACACTGTTGTGTCAGTCACTAACGGTAATTACAAGGCTCAGGTGGGTCAGATTCGAAATGGGTTTGATGGAAACGGAGTCCAGGGTCAACAGATGGTGGTCAACAATGATGGGTATGTTGGGATTAATGCGGTAAGGAATGGGGAGAACTGTGGTGAGAGTTATAAGAGGGAGATGAGGGATTTGGAGGAGCTTTTGTCAAAGTTGAACCCCATGGCTGAGGAGTTTGTGCCGCCGTCGCTCGCCAACAGTCACGGTTACTTGGCTGGTCCTGGTGGTGCTGCTGCTTTTGGATTCGCCAACAATTTTCTGCTCCACAATAATTATGGCAATGCTAATGGCCAGACTAACAGAAGGGTATGAACTTGGAAGAATTTTTTTTTTATTTATCCAATGGTGGAATATTATCTTTTAACTTGTGCCTTGAATTTTTATTGATACAATAATTGCTTGTTGCAGAGGAAGAATGGCTATAGTCAAGGGAAGCGTAGAGCGAATAATAAGATGGATATGGAGAAAAGGGAAGAGATGATTAGGAGGACTGTTTATGTGTCTGACATTGATCAGCTGGTACATGTTTTTAGTTGTCTTATGGATTTTATCATTTCAGCTAACTTGCAAAGAATGCAATGTGTATTCACTTGGAAGGTGGTTTTTTATGTTGGTATCTAGGTTACCGAAGAGCAGCTGGCGGCTCTCTTTCTTAACTGTGGCCAGGTAGGAAACGGTTACATTTTGTTTGCTTGCGAGTTGCGACATGTGCTTCTTAATGACATTTGACCTTGTGATTACTTTTAAATGAACTCCTTTTTCATGAATATAGGTCGTTGACTGCCGCGTATGCGGGGATCCCAATTCTATTCTTCGGTTTGCTTTCATTGAGTTTACGGATGAAGGTAATGGTTCAACTTAATAAATGATGTCTGTATGCTCTAGTTATTAACATTTTGCCGTACTAATGCTATTATTTCTGCAGATGGTGCAAGGGCTGCTTTGAGCCTTTCTGGAACTATGCTCGGATATTATCCACTTAGAGTGCTACCTTCAAAAACTGCCATTGCACCTGTCAACCCAACATTTTTGCCCAGGGTAAGTTCTTTCTTTTTTTCTTTATCCCACATGGGCTCACTCAAGATATTTTCTAGAAGATGATTGATATATTCTTTTCGGTTCTACATTTCTAACGATGATTTATTCTCAGTCTGAAGATGAAAGAGAGATGTGCTCAAGAACAATCTATTGCACAAATATCGACAAGAAGGTGGTGATCTGACCCTTTCTTAGGATATATTAGTTTCGCTTTCTAATGTCTGTTTTGCAGGTTGCAGCAAATATGGCTCATTAATTCCTAACTTTTCTTTCTTGTTTCTGTTACAGCTCACTCAAGCAGATGTCAAAAGCTTCTTTGAATCTATATGTGGAGAGGTTAGTAACTGTTCATGGACCAGGAAATGTGCATTTGTTAGATGAATTGAAATATGTTATTATATAGTTCTCTAGGTCCATTGCTTAAGAGGTTTTTGTTGGTTGAATACAGGTTCACCGCTTGAGGCTTCTTGGAGATTACCATCATTCAACTCGAATTGCATTCGTTGAGTTTGCACTGGTAATAATTCATTTGTCTTTCTTATTTTCATCCGAGTCAGTTAATATTCACCTAATTCTTAATTTCCCATTTCTGAGCTATGCATCTGACTTTACTGCTATTTAAAGAGTTCCATTCTGTTCTTACTAATTATTGTTACATTCCACAGTAGTCGTGTCTTGTTGATAGCTTCTCTGGGAACATTTGGATCTTTCTATCATAATCATTTCTTAACAAAATAAATATTTGAGCATGCCAATCAATGAAATCGCTTGCAAATTGAAGTAGAGCCAACCTGTGAACTTAGTGCTGTGAAAATTAGGTTGTAATGGTAAATTTGTTCAAACAAAGTAAAAGTGATTAATTTATCCTGCTGTAGTCAGGGTCTTAAGAAGTTCCTTTGTTGCTCGTCCCTCAACTCCTTGCTATTAAAGTGTAACATGGAGGTGGGATCCACTCCATTTGATTTGTCATGCATTCGACATAGCTGCTCTGAGGTGTAACTAGAGCAACTAGAGGGACGAAGGGTGGGGTTGGTAAATTGGTGTGTACCGGGAAAGTCCCAAGTGGTTTACGGGAGTCTTTGATCTGGTATTTGAAAATGATTTTCCACCTTTGGAAGTTGAAGTGGATAAATATTAAATAATGTTGGTTCTCGACTACTTCTCACTCCTAACATGTACTATGATGCCTCATGTGGTTGAGAGATGTGGCTTCTTTTACTTTTAAATTGTGTGTTCCGTCTCCATTTAGTTTCAATTTTTTTTTCTATTTTTTATGGTATGCTTGGTTTGAAGGTAAAAATGGGCTGGAAATTATTGTGGATATTTACTTGTGGACATCCATGAAAAATTTCTCAACATTTTTATCCTCCAACCAAACGCTCCCTTGATATGATATATTGTCTATATTCTCCCAATTATTTTGTCGCCCTATGGTTTTTTGGTCTGATGAATTTGTTTGCCTCTTCCTTGCAGGCTGAGAGTGCAATCGCAGCTCTGAGCTGCAGTGGTGTGATTTTGGGTGCACTGCCTATAAGGTTGGATTGGCATACTCCTCCAGATTTCAACTGTAGTTAGAAAAACTAGAAAAAAGAAACACTATGAAATGAAGTCTTCAACTCTTAAACAATTATTATTTTTCTGTATGCAGGGTAAGTCCATCGAAGACACCAGTCCGTTCCCGTGCTCCACGCACTGCTATGCACTGAATCATCCTTAAAATGTTTCTGGGGTTGATTGCTGTTCTGAGATAATATTTACATATATACATACATAGAAACAGATATGTCGTAAGGTACCCGTTGGCATTTAGTCAAAACACTTTCTGTCCTCGAGTCTTGCAGTAATGGTATCTGTGTTTCCCCCCGGGTTTTTATTTCCTTAGCATATGTAGAGTTCGATGGCACTCGAGGATCTTGATGGGTTAATTTATGATGCACAATGTGTTGTGTTGACCTCGCAACGTGCAAACTTTATGGTTTGGATGTTTCCTAACATCCGGAATTTACTATTTAAATAGAAACTTGTTACAAAGCCTTCGTTCAACATGAGCTGTTTATTTGGTTATGATCTTTTTATTTAAACCTATGGTATGTCATATTAAGTAGCGGTTAATTGTCTATTGCATTTGGTATAGTTTGATGTTGTTTTCTTGTGCCAAAATTGGAATCTCACCCTTTTGCTTTGTTTGTTCCTTCTTGATATTACCGTAACATGGCCATCTACTGATATTGTCATGTTGCGTAGCCTAACCCAAAACCATCATCAAAACTCACTTGTAGTGTTGTATTTTTTTTTAATGTTTTTTTCTTAGTATAAACCAAGCATTGGATGCTATTAGTGTTGTGTTTTTCTGGGCATATTTTCTTCTACCAACCACTTGGTAGGTGGAGGATTAGATTCCGTGTCATGAGGAAGCCACCTTATTTTTCTGGTTTGGAATGATTCTCTATCGTTTTATTAAAACCACCACTCTTGATTACTTTTCCGAGTTTAGTTGTTATGCTATGCATGTGTTTGTTAGAATAATAAAATAGTGGGCGATTAAGTTATAATATTAAATGATTGGATTTTTGTATAATTTTTTTTCTTATACTAACACAAATTAAATCTATTTCTTATAATATATATTAATGTCACGAATTCATGTACCATTGACTTGTTTATAAATATATATTTATTTCGTCTTTCCCTGTTGGAGTATATGAATTCAGTCCCGACCCAACCATACTCCTATCGTACCATGAGTACTCTGTTCTTGAATGGGAGGTTGTATCGTAAGAAACTAAGAATAACTTAAGCCTTTTCACGCTTTCTTTATCAAAAACAAAATACAAGAAAACATAATCATTAATCAAGAATTCCGAATTAAAATTGGAAAAAAAAAAAGATTTTGCTAGTGTGTATTCAACAAATTTTTTTTTGGGACGTGTTATTCAACTATTCATGTGTGTGCGACTGTTTGCGCGTGTTTTTCCTTATGGATATTTAGGTTTATTTTTTTTTGTCAGCATGTTTTTGTTATGTCTGCACAATAATAACAAAGTCGTTGCCCAATTCAATTTTATTTTTGGCCCTTTATATTTGAGCTTCTTTCCGTTTTTCAAATTTACACGCTGCGAAATCAAAAGGCCCCATAGATTTATTTCACAAGTATATCAAGTGGAATGGTTCCTGAATAATTTTTCTCCCAGGCAAAATTATATAATGGAAAAACCTATTTTTGTATAAACTACCAAAAAGACTTTCGAATTATTAAACCGTTGATAAAAATACCTTTCAATTTTATTAGCAATAAAAATTTATTTTAAAATACGAATAAAATATTCAACTATGAAGAAAGGTTGCCGCTGTTAATAGAAATTAATTGACATTGTTGCTCTAGTCTTAGCTTTCACATAAAAAAAAAAAGGAAAGGTCCTCATCAGCAAAACAAGCCCATTATCCTCCACCAAATTCATCATCATCAACACGAGTACACCACCAGATTCAAATCGTTTTTTGTTTTTTGTTTTGCAGATATGCTCCATAGTCGTCGTGGTTCAGAGGAGTTATAACAAACAAGATTTGGGAGGCAAACGAACGACAGAATGTAACGGAAGAGGGAAGGTGGAGGAACATGGAAGTGGTTATGACAGTGCAAGAAGATAAAGATAACAGGAGTAATTTGAGTTGAGAAAGTCTAGGAAACAGTACTTTTATTAAAATTTTGTCAGTACTTTTATTAAAAATTTAGTCCCCACTTAATCAGTAAACAAAAAATGAGTAATTTTATATTAATATATATAATCTTACACTATTAAAAATGATTAATTGATAGTTACAAATTACAAAAGTTACTGGCTCCTAATACTCCTCGTTTGAGTATTTAACATGAATGTTATATTAGTTAATTTTTTAAAGGAAAAAAGACAGATAGGTCCCTGACTTTAACAAACGGAGGACAATTTAGTCTTTCTGTCTATTTGCCTCTCATACACCAAATAGAACTGGCTGACGTGGCTGAAATGGTATCCAGGTCTGGAAAGGGAATAAAGTTCGAAGGACAAATAGGTTCTTGAGAACGTAATTCATTATGCTTCTATATGTATCATATATTACTATCTAATTTAATAATCAAATATGTCACATGACACTCTTATTAAAATTGAGAGAATTTTTTTTTTCAAAATTAATAAACTCATTTCCTAAATTCTCTCATATACCTTTCTTCATTTTTCTATTTCTCTCTACTATTTTTACTATATATATAATTATATTTTATATTAGTAATTTGACAAATCAAAATATGTCATCCGATATTTTTTTACAATTAAAATATTTTAAATGTAAAAGTATACACATTAAATTATTTTAAATTTTAGATAACGAATGTTAAAATTAATTATTAATAAAAAATTAGACTTTTTTATATAAAAATAATAACTAAAAATCTTATTATTTAATTTTTTATCTGCAGATATCTTGGTCTTCTTAGCCAGAGACTTTTGCCAACTTACAACTTTTTTGTAAAAATAGTTTGATTTTATAAATTTTTTGTGCCATGCATAATTTATACTGTTAGAACAAAGTGAACTATAATTTAAAAAAAATTATTCTCGTAATGTTATTATGAATAAAAATACTAGTTCTAATATAATACACAAATGCACTAATACTAACTTAATACATGAATGATGCACAAATGAACTAATGCTAACTTGATGCATAAATAAATTGATGCTAACTAATGCCAATGCAATTTAACAAATTCTAATATAATACACAAATGTACTAAAACTGAACTAATGCAATTTAAGAAAAAAAGTAGAAACAGACCAAGTGTAATTTCTGCAATTTTAATACAAATAATTTAAATTGCAGAATACAACAAGTTAACTAGATTTCAAAATACAAGCATAATTTTATAAACTAAATTCTTATAATAGAAGTATAATAAACTAAATTCTCAAGGATCCATTTATTCTTCGAACTTTATTTGCAAAATGACATCAAGGACTTATTTGTCTTTCGAACTTTATTCTCCTTCCAGTGTGGCACCATAACAGACACCTAGACATCATTTTAGCTACATCAATCAGTTCCGTTTGGTGTATAAGAGGCAAATAGACAGAAAGACTGAATTGTCCTCCATTTATTAAAATCAAAAATTTTTTATATTTAAATTTTATTAAGAATATATTTGTCAAAAATTAAAAAAGTAAAGAATCTATATGTCTTTTTTTTCTTTTTTAAATTCATTGTTATGGTGGAGTTAACTATGAGTTAGTTTGGAGAAAGCGAACGATGGAGACTTCTAATTGGCTATGATATAATGAATTCGTGGTGGACTGGTGGTGGAGTTATTCGTAGCGTCTTTGATGTTTAAATTAGAATTCGTCCGAGTTATACATTAAATATGCATTTAAGTTTTTTATTTATAGTATTTAGAGAAAGCGAAAATTCAGCTAAATTCTTGGCCTGAAAATCGTCTTAGATTCAATTTGAATATTGAATCGTAAGAATAGTCAATGTAAATTTAATGTTTGGTGAAACTTTTAATTTTTATTAACGAATTTCATCTTTTATAAATGTAATATAAGTTTGATTCTATCGTAAATAATTTTGTAAATATTTTCATTTTTTACGAGTAGAAATGTGGTTTATTACTTTATTTAATAGACTAATCTCTATGTTAAGGATTTAGATATCAAAAGATTTAAAAATAATTAAAAGCGAGTTAAATATATAGGATTCTTTAAGTATATTCTGCATCGATCTTATTCTCCATTACCTTTACGCAACTATTTTCGGACTTCTTAACACAATCACATATTTAGGGGAAAATAGTTTGTTTTGTTTAAAAATGATTTAGACCTATGACATTGCATCCACGTATGTTTCGCTATTTATTTCTTTTGTATTGTAAAGAGAGAGAAATTACGTTGAAAAAATTAGTTTTTTATTCTTTAATAAATTAAACTAGCATGAATAAAAAAAATTTCAGATATGGGTTTAGGATTTAAAAATAGTCTTTTAAACTGTTATCTAATAAGCAAAACAAAAATGCTATTTTTATGTTAAAATTAGTCAATATAAATTGATGTATAAATATATATATAATTTAATTTATTTTTTAAAAATATTATCTGCATACTAAAATTAATTATTATATATTTGTGTATAAATATATGTATAATTTAATTTATTTTTAATGTATATTTTATTTTAATAATTAATTTTTAACTAATTTTAGTATATACATCTAATATAAGTCTTTATTTTTAATATATATTCATATTAATAATTAATTTTAATAATTAATTTTAATATATACTTTAAAAAAATATATCATATCATCTATTATGTGTTTTAAGGTAGATTAAAAAAATTATAACAAAACTTTCATAAAATTTTAAAAATATATATGGATACAGCCATATGAATCAAGTCAAAAGCTTGGAAGAAAAAAGAAATAATCGACGTAAGATTGATTACTATGTTTTGATGTTTATCCATTCAGATTTAATACGATTTGATTAGATTGTTTGTGAACATGTTCTTTCGGGTGACTATCTTTTCTAAATCATAATAATTGTGACAAAGTACTAAGTTTTCCGTCTTTACTGTGAAAGTGGATTAAAAAGCATGTATGCCTCACCGAGTCACCGGCCGCAATTTACATATCAAAAATTCTTTTTATTTTTTATTCTTCTTTCATTATATGGTAAAAAAATTACTAAGTCAACATAGCCACGTGTTCATCAATTTGTTCCGTTGGTTGAGTAGAACAGTTGGTGGTGAGTAGCGGAATTTGAGAACACGTAGCGGGATTTGAGAACACTCAGCGTAGAAAAAGATGTCGTCCACAAATGTTGGTAGGTCGGCAGGTAGGACCACCTACAAGGACATTCCGATATTAAAGTAAATGTCCATATAAAAAGGCAACTAATTAGGATAAGTGTGGCGTATTTTGAAAGAGGAGTAGATCTCTCTCCTTTTATACCTTGTACTAAGGTGGATCCTTTCACTTGGGTCTATTCATCTGGAAGCTTGCGTCTGCTGTCCAGGTCTTTCTCAGAAGCTGGTGTAATGCGTAGGTTAGTCCACCGAATGGACCTTCGGTCCTTATTCGGTGGAGTCAGAACAGTGCCTCTAATGCGATGAGTCACGAGAATCGCAGTTGGCGCATTAATCCTTTCCGCCCAGTTGCTCCCCTCTAATCGTTACCTCGTCTATCCGGAGAATGCGTCTAGCACCTTCTTCGCGAATGTGAGCTGTCTCTTGCCGTTGTTTGGAGGAGTTGTTTTGGTTTCCGTGCCAAGATTATTCAATGCACTTTACGAGTGATTTGAAAGCACGGAGGAAAGTCTATTGTGCCCTTGGCTTCTTCGCACTTCTTCCTCTCCCCTTTCAGTTATTTTTTCATTTTTGTAACTGCTCTTTGCCATTACTCATATTTCTCGTTCATTTTTACTTACCTTCTCATAACTGCTACTCCCTCTTTATCATTTCTTCCTCTTCTTCTTCTGTGATTGCTGCTCCCATATTTGCGCCGTTTGCGAATCTCTGCACCACTTCCATTTTCCATTTTACCCTTTTCATCTTAAATACTAATAAGTGAATATTTTTGCGTTTACGTTGCTTTCATTTCCTGCCATTATCATAATGTTTTCTTCATTGTTGTTGCTTTTTGTTCTAAAAAGTAACATATTAATTTAGGCTAGAATGGGTTTAGCTTCCAAGGGATGTTGTAGGTTTTCTTGTAATTTTAGGCCTAAAATGGTGTAGCATAGGACATTAGTCCCGTAAAAGAACATGTTTTAGTTTTGGCTTGTGCCGAGCTTCCGACTTCCCATTTTAATTTAAGTGGTGCCCCCACTGTAGGTATGGCGCAACGACCTCTCGTAAATCGTTACGCTTGGTGTACGACCAATGTTATGAGCACGTCCTCCAAGGTGACCGTGGAGGATTTACAAGAGCTTTGCAACTCGGGAGCGTTATGCAGGGTGGTCCCGAGGAAGTCAACTATAATGTTTTTATACTGGACCCCGGGAGCGTGTTTGTCAACTTAACCTCGAGGCTCCCCGGGTTCTTGATTGGATGTGGGCGTATAAACCCATGATCACTTCATTGGGTGTTCGGCTTCCATTTTTCCCCTTCGTCATGGCTCTCCTAAATTGATGTGAAGTTGTTCCCTCGCAACTTAACCCTAATATCTGGATTGCCATCCAGTGCCACGAGATGGTATGCGAGTATTTGGAGCTCCCGACCTCCGTGGAAGTCATCCTCTATTTCTTTCTTCTTACAAATCCCTCCCGGAAAGGTAAACATAAAAGGCGCTAGCTCTCCTTCTAGGCCGTGCAAAACCGTTGGATCTTCGATCTTTTCGAAGATTTCTTTCACGGTTTCAAGGAGACCTTCTTCAAGGTGAGGCCCCGCCGTCCCTTCTGGCTTACTCTTGAGGGAGAACGGCGGATCCCGATCTACTGGAGTTTTAGTGCCGACTTGAATTATATGATCAAGGTAACTTATGACGACCTAGGTCGGTAGAACCAACAAATCGCCGATGTCTTGTCAAAAATTTTTGGTTTTAACAACCTCAACCCTCACCACTTGATGGGTGACCGGGAGGCCGATTGTGATTGTGTGAGTAAGTTCCTTCCATTTATTGTTATTCTTCCATTTTTCCGATGTGTGCATTGCTGTTTTGCTCCCGATTTCATAACTTACTTTTTTCATGGCTTACTTTTTTATAGCTTGTTTTTCTCTTCTTTTGCAAATGGGGAGGCTGCTGGGCACACTTCTTTGAACTGTTTGATGACTCATCTTTTCTTTAGAGATGACGAGAATAGCTCGGACACCCCTACCTCCAAAATTAAGGTTCCCCCCACCAGCAAGGGTGAAGTTCAATCTCAGCTTCCCCCCTCATGTCCCCTGCTGAAATCGGTCCCACCGACGAGGCAGATCGGGGTAACGGGTTATGATGAGCCGGAGCCAGAAGTAATCGTCATCCCTAACCCCAAGAAAAAGAAGCCCGACTCTAGCCCTGGGCAAGTTTTCACTGTGATGGAGTCAATTGGGTTCTTTATCGACTTCTAACTCTTGCTGGGCACTGAGAATTTCTTTCGGAATGAGGATCTGGCCGCTTAGGAGAGGTGGATGTACCGAAGCCTTCTCCAAACTGCTGCCATGGCCAGAAAGGTGGAGCCAGTCTTGGCTCAGTTTTAGGTTCTGAAGGAAAACATAGAGCTGCTTAAAAGGATATTGCTAGCATGAAGGTTGAGGGGGAGGCCCTGAGGACCCGACTTGCCGAGGGGGAGAAGAAAGTGAAGGAGGCAGGCGAAGAGATCAGTCGCCTTGTTAACCGGGACCTCTCCCTCTTTAAGCAACTTAATGATGCTCAAGGTTAAGCTATTGCAGTGAAGACCAAAGTGAAGGAGTTGGAGAAAGAGCACGCTGAGGCCGTCAGGTTGGTAGACGTAGCTCGCCTTGAGGCTACCAACTTCAAGAAAAAGAACAAGAAGATCGTCAAGTACGCCCAGAGTGCCATCAGTGCTACTGAGGAGGTGATCAAAGCCCAAGTTTCCTTGCTTGCCCCTGATGTCGACATCTTGGCAGTCGACACTTTCAAGGTTATTCAGGATGGTAAGATCATTGACATGCCAAGGAAGTGACTTGTTTATGGCTTTGTAAAAAAAATTGTAGTCTAACTTTTCTTTTGTTATCGGGCCGATGTATTGCCCTTTTTACTTGTGCTCTTGAACTTGCTGTTTTGGTTGAGCTAGTGTGATGCCCTCATGAACTCTGATACTTATAAATTTAAATGCTTGTTTACGTTTGATTGATTTTGGTCGTCTACTCTCATTTTTTTATTTGGCCATTTAGCGATATTTTGATTGATATCCGCGTGTTATTGTGTAGAGGCTCCCAAGGTGATCAGTCTTGGAAAGCCGTTTTCATGTCTTGGTAACGATTGCAATTTAATAAATGCAAATTTTAAAAATTGGGCTTCGTTAAAAGCTCTCCTTGCCATCCCGAGCTGACGGGAAGGGTAAAGAGCACCCCTTTTTCCAATATATCATGATAATACAAGTAGATTTTGCTAAAAATAAACTAAAGCAAGATAAAACAATAAATGATGAACATCCAAGAAAGGAAAGTCACCATATCAAGTCAAGTAGTCGATCTCCACAAGAGATCGTGAAGCCGCTAGAAGTAGAATCTCCTAAGGTTTGTTGCATTCCAACTTCTCGGTATCTCCTTCCCGCCTAGCCTCTCCAACTTATACGCCCTTTTGCTTATTACTTCTTTCACTCTGTAGAGACCCTCCCAATTGAGGGAGAGCTTCCCTTCTCAAGGGGTCGGTGGACTGATATCTTTACGTCGTAGCACCAAGTCGCCTTCCTCAAAACTTCTATTTTGGACTTTGTGGTTGTAGCGCTGTGCTAACCTCTGCTTCAGTGCCGTTTCTGACAAGTGGGCCATCTCTCTAGTCTTGTCTATCAAGTTCTTCTCAACTGCTTCATTGCTTCCCCCAAGGAACAGCCTTGGGCTCGGTTTCCCCTATTTCCACTGGGATCACCGCATCCACGCTGTAAGTAAGCCAGAAGGAAGTCTCTCCAGTAGAAGATTGTGGTTTTGTTTTATGGGACCACAAAACCGACTCGTCTGCCCAGGAGCCCTTTCTCTGATCCAAGCGCTTTTTACGCCCACTTAGAATGACCTTGTTTGATGCCTTGGCTTACCCATTGTTCTGAGGGTGTTCTACGGACGATAACTTTTGTTTGATTTCAAGGCCTGACAGGAACTTTCCAAACTTTTTATCAGAAAATTATGTTTCATTATCCGATACCACGACCTCCGGAATTCTAAACCTTGTGATCACCTACCTCCAAAGGAATTTTTGGCAGTTCACGAATGATATGCTTGCCAAGGGTTCAGCCTCCACCCATTTGGTGTAATAATCTATGACTCCAATTAGATACTAGACTTGTCTTCGGGCCATCGGGAAAGGGCCCAGCAGATCGACTCCCATTGTGAGAAGGGTCGTGAGGCCAGGACGGAGCTTAGCTCTTCTACCATTGTGTTGTGAAAGTTTGCATTTTCTTGGCACTTTCTGTTCTTCTTAACAAACTCCCAAACATTAACCATCATGGAGGGCCAATAGTAGCCAGCTCTAACGAGCTTCCGAGCTAAAGATTTTTCTCCAATGTGGTGTCCACAGTACCCCTCATGTACTTTCTCTTAGGACATACTTTGTCTGATCCCGCAAGCACTTCAGCAAGGGTTGGTTGAGCTCTTTTTTGTATAGTTGCCCTTGCACCACTGTGTATTTGGCGGCCTCCCTTCTTACAACCTTGGCTTCTTCCTCGTTCCCCGGCAAATGTCCTTCCTCAATAAAACGCTGGATCGGATCAAGCACCGGGTTACTGACGGTTACCTTATCAGGCCTTGGATAAGAGACCAGTTTCCTATCCTTGGCTTGGTGCTCGCCAACTTTGATAAGAGATCTGCTCTGGCATTCCTTTTCCTAAGCACATGCTGGACGATGACCTCTTCAAACTCTTTGCATAGCTGCTTGGTCCTTTTCAAGTATCTTTGTAGCAATGGGTCCCGGGCTTGTTATGTGCCGTTCACCTGGGCTGTCATGAGTTGTGAGTCACTTTTATCCTCAAGCTTCAATTCCTCGACCTCTTTGGCTAGCAATAGGCCTCTTATCATAGCTTCGTATTCAGCTTGGTTATTAAAGATCGGAAACTTGAATTTAATAGAATGCTCGTAAGTCACGCCTTTCAAGTTCTCTAATATGATCCCCGCTCCCCTAAACGGTTGGTTGAAGGCTTCGCCCACATGGAGCTTTCACCATGTGCCTGGTACTTCAAGAGCATTGCCTGTCACCTCAACCAAGAAATCCACCATTGCTTATGATTTGATGGCGTGCCGAGATTTATATTGGATATTGTACTGAGACAATTCTACTGCCCAAGTCATCATTCACCCTGCCAGGTCAGGCTTTTGCGATATTTGTCAGATCGTCTGATTGGTTTTAAGTGTAATCAGGTGACCCTAAAAATATTACCTCAACCTCTGAGATGAGATTAATAGGGTAAAAGCCTATTTTTCTAGCCTTGTATACCTCAGCTCTGCATCCTAGAGTACTTAACTTATGATATATACAGGTTGTTCTTGCTTGCTCTCTTCTCGGGCCAAGACAACCACCATGGCCTCTTTCGTGACTGCCAGATACAGGTACAAGGGCTCCTTTTTTTTGGTTTCACGAGAACCGCTGGTTCTGATAGGATTTTCTTGAAATAGTTGATAGCTTTTTCGCAGGATAGGGTCCACTCAAAAGCTATCCCTTTTTTCTTTAAACTAAAGAAAGGTAGCATTTTAACTACCGACGTGCCAAGAAAATGGGACACGGTTATCAACCTCCCTGTTAACCTTTTCACATCATTCATGCATCCAGGGCTTGCCATGCAAAGAACGGCTTCAGACTTGTCCGGGTTAGCTTCTATCCCCGTCTGGGTGATTATGAACCCCAGAAATTTTCCTGCTTCCATGGCAAACGCGTATTTTAGGGGGTTCATCCTCATGTTGTGCTTTCGAAGCGAGTTAAAGATGCATTCAGGTCAGTTACTAGGCTTCTTGGTTTGGCCGTCTTCACCATCATATCATCGACGTAGACCTCTACCAACTTGCCTATGTGATCCCTAAAGACCTTGTTCATCAGCTTTTGGTACGTGGCCCCTGTATTTTTCAGACCAAACGGCATGACCTTGTAATAATACGTCCCCTCTGGCATTATGAATGTCGTCTTGTCTTCGTCCGGTCGGTGCATCGGGATCTAGTTGTATCCCAAATACGCGTCCATGAAGCTTAAGAACTTGTATCCTAACGCCGTATCCACCAAGGTGTCAACGTTAGGGAAGAGGAATGAGTCTTTCGGACATGTCTTGTTAAGGTCTAAATAATCAACACACATTCTTAACTTTCTGTTTGCTTTTCTCACAAGGACTACATTTGATAGTCATGTTGAGTAGTTGAGTTCTCAAATGAAACTGGCTTCCAACAAGCTAGCCGTTTAACTGGCTACCTCGCGTGCTCTTTTCAAAGACATCTTCCCCTTCTTTGTGCCACAGTGTGTGCTTCCGCACTCACGGCCAAACGGTGTGACATGAAGTCCAAGTCAATCCCAGTCCCTGGCATGTCGATTAGGGTCTAGGCAAAGAGATTTCTATTAGCACGGATGACATCAATCAAAGGTCCTTTTAACTCATGAGGGAGGTCATAGTTTACGAATGTAAACTTGTCCTCCATTTTCCCTACCCGGAACTTCTCTAGCTCACCTTGTGGTTTGGGCCTCGAGTGCTCGTTAACCCTAGCATCCAGGTCTGCCAAAAACACCCTAGGCATCTCCTTGGATTTCTTCCTCAACGTTAAGCCAGCGTTGTCGCAAGCAACCGCCATTTCTAGGTCTCCTCGGATCTTCTTGCCTCTTGATGCGTGAGCATTTTCTCTGTCTTTTCCTAGTGAATTTTCACTTGAATTGCTAAATTTAATCAAGATTTAATATTTTTTAGCCATTATGAATGCTACTTTGAGTTGTGTGCAATTCGTTTATTTCAGGTAGCGTTTTGGACGAATTTAATGGAGTTGAAGTCAAGGATTGAGAATGGAGAGAGTGAAGAGTCAAGGCTGCTTAATCCACGCCAAACATAGATTCCCCAAGTTTGGCGCCACAACAAGAAATCCAAGGGAATGCTTGCTGCCACTTCCATGCCGAACTTGGATCCTTCCAAGTTCAACGCCAGCATAGCGATTCCAAGAAAAGTTTGTGCGTGACCTCCACGCCGAACTTGCAGCGCCTCAAGTTCAGCGCCAATGAAGAAGCTCCAAGGAGAATTCACTCAGCCTACCCCACGCCGAACTTGAAGTTCTTCAAGTTTGGCACCAACATCAACTCCTCCAAGGGACGTGTGCGAGCACTCCATGCAGAACTTGGATTCTTCCAAGTTCGGCGCCAACCTCTAGTACCCAAGTGGTTCCCAATTCGTCTCCAAAGGCCTGCGAATCAATTTTATTATTTGATTAAAAATTTATTTCTTTTATAATTAGGAAAAGATACTATTTAGTTTTTTTTGGAAATATATTTTTCATTAATTAGGATTAGATATAAAAGGGAAAAGAATCGGCCCTTCGGAGTTTACAATTTTTCTGAATCCTAGTTTTCTCTCTGAACCATGAGCAACTAAACCTCCACTATTAATGTTAGGAGCTCTGTCTATTGTATGGATTGATAATATTACTTTTCTATTTTAATTCATGTACTGATTTATATTTCAAGAATTATTTTGTTCTTTATCTTATGAATCTGGGTGCAACGGAAGTACGACCCATGTTCTAATTGAGTTCTTGTATAACTTGGAAAAGCTCTTTACTTGAACAACAGCTTGAAACCATATTCTCCTAAATTTCTAATTATCTGGACTTAACAGGATACGTACATATAATCCTCTTATATTTGGGTAATTAAGATTTTTGTGGCATATAAACTAGAATTCAACTTCACCCTCTAATTGGAATTAAGTGACCAAGGAATTGGCGGTTGATGAAAGTTAGAGGAGACTAAAAAGGTCTAAGGAATTAGGTTTTAGTCACTTATAGTTTGCCATGAAGTAAATCTTGCATGATTAAAATAGTTAGTAAGAAAAGCCAATCCGGAAAATAGATAACTCTAAAGCCTTAACTATTTCTCTATATATATTTCACAATCTGTTTACTGCTTGCTTTTCTGATATTCTAAATTTACTGTTAATGTGTTTGAACTCTCAAAACATCATTTTCTGTTTTTCTGACTAAGTAAATCACTTAACCATTGTTGCTTGATCTATCAATTCTCGTAGGATCGACCCTCATTCACCTGAGGTGCTACTTGGTATGACCTGGTGCAATTACCAGTTAGTTTGTGGACTTTAATTTCCTCCCAACGACATGGCCAGCACTTTGGCATCTTTCTTTGCCACAGATCTTAACTTTGGTGGGGCATCTTGAGCAAGAAATCAACAATGGCCATTAAGATAAACACAAAAAGACATGGAAACATAAAATTACATTAAAAGAAAATTAAAATCTTACAAGAGTTCATCAACATAAAAGAGAGCAAAATAAGAAATTAACAAGAGAAGTAGATAAACCAAAGTACTAGAACAAATAAAAGTAAAGGAAAACTAAAATGAAATAAGAATTAAAACTTGGATCTAAGAAGATTTAACCTAAACTACCCTAAATTCTAGAGAGAAGGGAGAGCTTCTCTCTCTAGGATTCTAACCTAAAATATGGTAAAAACTATACTATGGCTACTCCCCCCTTTCCCCTACAATTTCTAGGTTCAAAAGCATCAGAAATGAGTTGGATTTGGGCCTCCTTGAGCTCAGAAATCGTCCCCAGTGTATTGACTTTAAGTTGGTCACGTGCCGCTTGTCACGCGTACGCGTCGCTTGACGATTCCTTCCCACGTGCACGTGTGGGCCAGGTTCACGCGTCGCTGGCAGTTGCCAAAATCCTATTTCTTCATGAATTATCCATTTTTGCATTCTTTTTCTTCATTTCTTCAATCCAATCTTTGCCTTCTAAATCGAAAATCACTTAACAAACATATCAAGGTATCGAATGGAATTAAAGTGTTTGAGACCTAAAAAGCATGTTTTCACTTTTAAGCACAAATTAGGAGAAATTCACAAAACCATGCTATTTCATTGAATAAATGTGAGATAAGTTGATAAAATTCTCTAAATTTAACACAAGATAAAAAAAATTGGGGTTTATCACGTCTCTACTGACCACTACGTTCACCACCACTGTTGGAGTCGTGCCCGGGTTCTCGAGAGGATCTTGTCTCGGCTTCACAATTCGTCTCTAATCCTCTTCGGAGTGTTCTCTCTCCCTCCTCCTCTCGGATAGCCTACTCCAACCCATCATTCAGATCGAAACAATTTTGGGTCTTGTGCCCAAAGTCCTTATGGTAATCGCAATAAAGGTTCTTGTTCCCCCTGTCCAATCTTTCAATTGTCTTGGTTTGGCTAGGATGCCTTTGTCTGCTATCTGTTGGTAAACTTCTACTATCGGAGCCGTCAACGGGGTGTAGTTTGTAAACTTGCCCACACGGGAAAATGGCTTGTACGGTCTCCTAGATGTTGCTTCTCTTGGTACCTCCCTTGGCTTCTCAGGGTTACTAGCTTGACGAGCCGGCGGGATAGCTAGCTGCCATTTGTTAGCAGCCACTACCTGGCTGATTTCTTTATCATTGATGTACTCTCTAGCTACGCTTTGTCTTTTTTGCATTGTCCAGATAGGGTTGGTGGTTAGATGCTTCCTGAAGTCTTCGTTCAACAGGCCGTTAGTGAGGTGCAAACTGGTCATAGAGTCCGTGAGGTAGTCAATTTCTAGACACTCATCATTAAATTGGTCCAGATAGTTCCTCGTTGGCTCGCCGACGCATTGGGTCACTTCCAATAGGTTGATCGGCTGCTTTGCTTTGGCAATTCACGTGGTGAACTGTGCGAGAAACATTTGAGAGATATTGATGAGCGGATAATTTATACGCTTTTTGGCATTATTTTTAGGTAGTTTTTAGTAAGTTTAAGCTACTTTTAGGGATGTTTTCACTAGTTTTTATGTTAAATTCACATTTCTGGACTTTACTATGAGTTTGTGTGTTTTTTTTGTAATTTCAGGTAATTTCTGACTGAAATTGAGGGACTTGAGCAAAACTCTGAAAAAGGCTGACAAAAGGACTGCTGATGCTGTTGGAATCTGACCTCCCTGCACTCGAAATGGATTTTCTGGAGCTACAGAACTCCAATTGGCGCGCTCTCAACGGCTTTGGAAAGTAGACATCTAGGGATTTCCAGCAATATATAATAGTCCATGCTTTATTTGAAGAATGACGACGTAACTTGGCGTTGAACGCCAAGTTCATGCTGCTGTCTGGAGTTAAACGCCAGAAAAACGTCATGATCCGGAGTTGAACGCCCAAAACACGTCATAACTCAGAGTTCAACTCCAAGAGAAGCCTCAGCTCGTGGATTGATCAAGCTCAGCCCAAGCATACACCAAGTGGGCCCCGGAAGTGAATTTATGCATCAATTACTTACTCATGTAAACCCTAGTAGCTAGTCTAGTATAAATAGGATAAGTTACTATTGTATTAGACATCTTTGGTCTCAGTTTTGTTTTATTCTTCATCCTAAGAGATCATTGATCACGTTAGGGGGCTGGCCATTCGGCCATGCCTGAACCTCTTTTACTTATGTATTTTTAACGGTGGAGTTTCTGCACACCATAGATTAAGGGTGTGGAGCTCTGCTGTACCTCAAGTATTAATGCAATTCTATTATCTTTTATTCAAATCTCTCTTATTCTTATTTCAAGATATTCATTCGTACCCAAGAACATGATGAATGTAATGATGAAAGTGACGATCATTATCATTCTCACTTATGAACGCGCGTGATTGACAACCACTTCCGTTCTACATGCAACAAAGCTTGAATGCGTATCTCTTAGATTCCCCAACAGAATCTTCGTGGTATAAGCTAGATAGATGGTGGCATTTATGAGGATCCGGAAAGTCTCACCTTGTCTGTGGTATTCCGAGTAGGATCCTGGGAATCCGGAAAGTCTAACCTTGTCTGTGGTATTCCGAGTAGGATTCCGGTAATGAATGACTGTGACGTGCTTCAAACTTGCAAGTGCTGGGCGTTAGTGACAGACGCAAAAGAATCAAGGGATTCTATTCCAGTAGGAGCGGGAACCAACCAATGATTAGCCGTACTGTGACAGAGTGCGTGAGCATTAGTTTTCACTGCGAGGATGGGATGTAGTCATCAACCATGGGTGATGCCTCCAGACGATTAGCCGTGCGAGTGACAGCCGCATAGGATCATTTTCCCGAGAGGATTGAAAGTAGCCACCGCTGATGGTGAACCCCTATACAAAGCTTGCCATGGAAAGGAGTAAGAAGGATTGAGTAGAAGCAGTAGGAGAGCAGGCGTCCTTGAGCCATACAGCATCTCCATTCGCTTATCTGAAATTCCCACCAATGAATCTTCATAAGTCTTCTATCCTTTTTATAATCTATTCTCTTATTTCTATTTTCAAAAACCCATAAACCATTTTAATCTGCTTAACTGAGATTTACAAGGTGACCATAGCTTGCTTCATACCAACAATCTCTGTGGGATCGACCCTTACTCACGTAAGGTTTATTACTTGGACGACCCAGTACACTTGCTGGTTAGTTGAACGGAGTTGTGAATTCAACTGGTGCCACAATAATAATTTCATACAACTTAAAGAATAGTGATCACAATTTCGTCCACCAGATATCCGCAAAGGCCATGATGTACCCTTGCGGTAAGGAGTTGAACCAATGTATCACCGGCCCTGCGAGGGTCATTGAAAATGCGCGACATCTGATCGCCTTTCCTACACCTTCCAGGTTCATCTTGGCCTCAAAGGCCGTGATGTGCTCTTGCGGGTCTTTGGTTTCATCATGCCTCATGTCTGTTGGCTTGTCAAAATTCTTATGTAAGCAAACTTTGAGGATGGAGGAGTGAAAAGGAGTTGCGCCAATCACTACAGGATTTCGGCGTTTCCTTTTCCTCTCCTCCCTGTGTTCTCGGCTTCTCGACTTGCCGCGTGACTAAGGGAACTGGGTTCGACCGTCAGTTTGGTCGTGCCCGTTGTCTTCCTCTCCCTGGTGCCTTTCTCCCAACCTCCTTATGGGGGACCAGGTGCGAGAATGACTAGGCCGGGGCTCAGTGCACGAGCTAGTGTTACGGCTAACCTCGGGGTTGTAGTGATCCCTCGCGGCCAACTCTCTCTTCAAGTTTTGGACTCTATGCCTGAGCTCCTGCGTGATTCGAGAGCTATCGCTATCGGTACCACCGAACAAACGCTTCTTTGGAGATCGATCTCGGGAGGGGTCTTAGTCAGTGGGAGTTTTTGGGCCCCTCTGAGAAGTCTCTGAGCTCACTCTGCTCATGAGCTAACCCCAGGACGTTCGGTGCCTCCACCTTCCTCTTGTACCTGCTTGGGACAAGGAATGGGTTTTATTTTCTGCCTGTGTCAAGTCCCTGCAGACGGCGTCATTGTTCGTCAGTTCATTGACTCGTTTGGTTGAGTGGAACGGTTGGTGGTGAGAAGCGAGACCTGAGAGTGCTCGGCGTGGAAAAGGATGTCGTCCACGAATGTTGGTAGGTCAGCAGGTGGGGTCACCTGCAATGACACTTCAATGCTAAGATAAGCGTCTGTACGAAAATGCGGTTAATTAGGATAAATGTGTGAGGTACCTTAGAAGATAAATAGGTCTCTCTTTTTTTATACCTTGTATTCGGATGGGCCCTTTTATTTGGGTCTATTTGCTTGGAAACTTCCACTAGCTGTTCAGGTCTTTTCTAAAAAATGGTGTGATGACGCATAAGTCAATTTAATTCATATAGATAAAAAAATCCCTTTCATTTGGGTTCATTTGCTGAAAACTTCCACTAGCTGTCCAAGTTTTTTTTAAAAAATGGTGTGACGACACATAAATCAATTTAATTTATATAAATAAAAAACCCAACCGATTAATAATCTGCCGAATGCCTCCAATTTTTATTGGGCTGGCCAGAACACCACGTATCATTGACGTTGGAATTGTTCAGGCACCATGTTCCTTCCAATGCACCATCGGGTTGCATGATTTATGTGTGATGTAAGAACTAAAAGCATATAAGAATATCTAATAAAGTGAATAATGCAACAGTATATATGATAAAACAAAATAAATAAAATAAATATTTTTCGTACGAATTTGTTTGGATATTATTAAATTATTTAAAAAAATTAATATTTTTTTATTTTTTAATATATTTAACAAATTTTTAATAATAAAAATAAAAATATTTAAAAAAATCTTCATTTAAAAGTTATATATGTACATTTTTTTATAAAAAAAAATTATTTAAAAAATATTTTTAACATAATAAATAAAAAAATATTTTTATAGTTGTATCCAAATATAATTTATAAATAATAAATATTTTTATATAAAATATCTAAACATCAAATTATTTTTACTTTTTTTAAAAAATTACTTAAAAAAATATTTTTTTTAAAACTAACCTAAACAAACTCATGATATCCGAATAAATTACTAATGTGAAATTGATTTTTTATAGTAAGTCTTTGGCAGCATTTTTCTCGTGATCTTATAATCTTTTTTTTTTTTTTGGTCAAGGTGATCTTATAATCTTATCGCGACTAATTAGAAGCGATATTTTTGAGGTTTGAGATCCCCCCTATAAGCGCACCAAAAATAAAAATGATACGCAACAAATAAATAATTTCTCTTACAAAATACAAAATAAATAACCTTTTTTAATTTTTAAAAATTATTTTAGCTTGCCAAAAGAGATGATCCTATTCAATTCATATCTGGTCCCTTCGAATTTCTCTGGGGTTAGATGCAATTGTTGGATTTTCAAAATAATGGTCAATCTTTGATATCAATTTTAAATGGACTTGATCCTAAAACTTGGTTACACGTCTCCTATAAAGAGATACAATTGTTAAGGAAGAAAGGACAAAATTGCTGATATTACTACTTCAAGTTTAGTTCAGCTAACCCAAAAAGAAATATAATATTTATACACTTTAAAGTAGGTGTGTTCTTTACAAACACTTAAACACAATTTGTGTGTGAAAATCTGGATATTAATAATGAACCGGTCATACTAAAATTAGTAAATTACAGAGTAGGAGCGTAGAGAAAAAAAAATTTAGATGTTCAAAAATAATTTCTGAATAAAAGTAATTATAACAAATAAGCGAACATCTAATTATAACAAATTAATGCCTAGCAGGATTCCCATGTTGGAAAAAAAAACGAAAATTGGAAAAAGGACAAATGCTGATGAATGAATACTGTGCATCATAATTATCAAAGTTAAAAAAAATTAAAGACATTAAAACAAATCCATGATTTCATAATTTCATCAGTAACTGGCCTCTAAGATCACCTGTTCCATGGATGAAAAATTATCTCAGAACGTTATTTTGCTTGTTATGGCATCTTTTTTGGTTAAACCACCCTCCTTCATTGGTCATGTGATGTCTTTGCAGCTTTCTGGTTTATTGAGCAGTGTCGTTTTGCTTTTTGGTTCTGGTCAGTTCATAGAATCTCATCATGAAAACTTAACCTGAAGATGATGATTTCTGTTCTTGTTGTGATCCTAGTACTCCTCCTCCTCCTCCTGCATCTACAGTTCCTGTTATTAATCCTGCTTCAAAATTCAGTGTGCACAATCAACTTAGAATCTAGTCAAATTTTGGAAAATTTGTTTGTACCTATGTTTGCACAAATACAACTACTATTAAATTAAACATAATGCGGTAATATATGCAAATATAAGGGTAGCCCAATGCAGAAGCATCTTGCGTTAACGCAGGGTTTGGGAAAAGGCTGCACCTAAAGGGTGTAATATCCGTAGCCTAACCTGACAATTATATCAGTGGCTGTTTTTACCGCTTGAACCCGTAACCTTCAAGAAATTAAAGAAGTTTAAAGTAGTAGCTAATGCCGCATATATATGTGACTAAAATTATTGAAGTATTTGTGCAACGTATATAGGTTTGTGCAATAAAACAGAATTATGGCACAGTTGGATACTAAACCAGTGGTAGAAATTGATGAAGAAGCTGAAATAGGTTCTGATGAAGCAACAGTAGGTGTGAACTCCTGAGGTGACATATCAGGGAATTGTGTCTTTTTCACATAAGCTGTTGTTGGAACAAATTGATGCCTACTTAGCCCATAAATTGGTTGGTAATATGCTGGTAACCAACGAAATGGAAAGTGTTGTCCACCATATGCATTATAGTAATTCTGCTGAATAACAAAACAAAAAGGATTTATGATAAAAAGGATTTGAGAGTTGTTTAATAAACAAAAAATTCTGTAAACTAAGATAACGAACCATTTCATATACTTCCTGTTGGGGTGGGTAACCTGGATACCTGAATGTTGAAGGGAAACTTTTCAATTAGAATATATTATGATAAATAAAATAAATTGCTGAATTTAATTTGTCAGATGTTTACATTTTCCTAATTGCAAGATATATAATTTATTTACCTGTAGGGTGGATAAGGAAATGTATACTGTGGAATATGCTGATTATAATAAGTGGAGGTTCCTTGATGAACTGGAATTGGTGCTGTATTCCAAGAAGGGCTACTGAATTTTTGTCTAGTAGCTGCAACATTATTTAAAAAATAAATAAAAAAAAGATGAATGAAACTGAACAACCTTATTAGCAATCATAAACATGTTTGCTTTGGTTGCATGTAAGAAATTCAGGCCAAGTTGAAGAGAACTATATCAAGAAAAACTAGATTTTAAACAAAAGAAGTGAAAAATTAAACACCTGTCATAGATGATGGATCAATTTTTTGTGCACCAAGAGATGCAAGATTACAATTAGCCCTCCTTCCATCTATCACAGGATATGGATTCTGACAAGCCCTTATTGCAGAATTTGGGTCCTTGAATGTTACCTTAAAAGAACCAAAAATAAAAAATAAAAAATAAAAATCAGAGACTAATTAAAGTGATGAGAAAAGAATAACTATGTGGAAATGGGGTGTTAGATTTTACAAAGCCGTATCCTTTTGATCTTCCAGAGTTTCTGTCAGTGATGACAACAGCTTCTAAGATCTCTCCAAACTGATCAAAATAACGTTTCAGAGTGTCTCTTTTTGTTTCCCAAGCTAAGCCTCCAACAAAGATCTTGGTATAGGTTGTGTCACCAATTACATGTTTGGCAGTGTTTGGATTCATCAACATCTTGTTCTGCCTCGGCCGTGACATGTGATGAATTCACTTCACAAAATCACCTCAAGTACTAAACAACACTTAGGATTCCCAGAAAAAAAAAAAAACCCAGACTGGAAAAATGATGAAAAAGTCAGAATAGCCGTTTGGTTGGTTGTAAAGTATAAACAGCGAAACAAATTCAATGATATCAAATCAACCAACGAAGGGAAACAAATCTTTCCATCAAACATGTGCTGTGCAATCTTCTTCTTCTTCTTACTCTTAGTGATTCTCGTTCATTCTAGCGAGGAAAAGAAAAGACACTACTCGATTTTCATACTCAATGTTTCCTCAGATTCCACAACAAAGATTCCCTTAACAAGAAACTTAATAATGAATAGTAACAAAGCGTTGATATTAAATAAAAATGTTTTAACGGAGTGGTAAAAAAGCATAGATAGGGGGAAAACAAAAATCATACTAAAAAACAAAAAAGAGGAAATCAATTATTTATGCAAAATTTGTGCATATCATGATGTAGAAGAGTAACTTAGAAAGTTGGCAAAATGACAGCAGCTGGAGCAAGAAAACATGTAAAATAAAATAAGAAAAGTATAGTAACTAATAACATTTTTCAATAATATGTGAACAATGTGAATTAATGGGATTAACATTAAATTAGGATGTAGTGTACTTATACTTAATTGATGGTTGTTCATGTTATTTAAGATAATCATTATTTACCTAGCACTCCTCAATAAAATAAATAGTATGGTGATTTTTTTGTATTATTACATATACAGAGAGAGTAAATTCTACTCATGCCATTAGCAATAAAAAATAGAAAATATCAGACCTTTTTTTATTTACTATGCATTTATTTGAGAAAACTTTAAAGTTAAACGAAAATTATATTTATTTTAAAAATTTTTTGAGAGACAACATTGTAGAATCAACATTACAACCAATAATCAATATAAAAAATATCATAAATTTATAAATCTAAAATTCAAACTTAATAAAATCTTATTTTTTGTAGATTTAATAATATTAACTAAAATTAACTGCTATAATATTAACTTTTAGCATTATTTTTTATTTATTATAAATTATAATAGAGTCGAGAAAATGTCTCATTTTATTACAAATCAACAAATAATTAAATAATTCAATAACGCATATAAATGCCGTTAGATTGATAAACACAAGCTTTGGATGTGACATGTTAGGAAAATGTAATGGCAAAATGGGGTTTTGGTGATTGAATGAATAGTGTGTATGCAACTACGATTTGTTAACGTTGCTATGTTAGTACCTCACCCGTTGTGATATTATGGTATGTTTGCCCATATCAAAGCTTTCCCAAACTTTTTAATGGGTCCAATGAGATACTTGCCTGACTGTATTCAACTTCTAATTTTTTTTGAATTTGGCCTCTTCTACCATCACTTATTTAAATTCTTCATTTATTCGCTTTCCATTTTCATTATAATAACATATCAAATTATTATGCTTACCGCGTGGAATAATGTGTATTGTGTTGACGCCATTTGGGGCAATTGGACCACGAAAAGAAACACAATCTCCGTCCGCTGTATATCTACTTAGGGGTGGCAAGCGGGGAAGCCCGCCTCGCCCCGCCCCGCCCCGCCAGAAGCCCGCCTTTTGGCGGGCTGGCCCGCCCCGCCCCGCCTAGTGAGGCGGTCCTAGAATCCTAGCCCGCCCCGCCTAACTGCGGGCTGGCGGGCTGGCGGGCTAAGCCCGCCAAAGCTCCTCTTTTTTTTTTTTACTATTAACTACTAAGTAATATATATAATTTCACAACCATATTAATAAATTTATAATTTCTAATGGCATAAAAAATTATATTTTTTATATTCACAAACATTAAAGTCTTTGTAATTATAAATATCTAATAAATATAATTATAAACCAAATTTTCATTCAAAATATAAGTATAAATATTCTCTCCAAAGCAAAATAAATATAATCCAAAACATAATTATAAATATTGTCTCCAAAATAACATAAACATAATTCAAAACACTCAATTTTTATCTTCACACTCTTGTAAGTTAGGTTCGGAGAAGTTAGGTTTTGGCAAAAAAATTGCAAAAATACCCCCTCACTAATAAAAACCTTAGCCCGGCGGGGAAGCCCGCCCCGCCCCGCCAAAGCCCGCCAAAACCCGCGGTTTAAGCGGTGCGGGTTAGGCGGGCTTTTGCTATTTGGCGGTCCCGATTTTCCAGCCCAACCCGCCCTTTTTGGCGGGTTACGCGGGCCGGCCCGGCGGGTTTAGGCCCGTTTGCCACCCCTATATCTACTCTTTACCCCCGGCCAATTCGTCTTAACTCATTTCCTATTCTGTAACAAAATTATTCCATCCATTTATGTAAAACGTTTTACCATACCGGTAAATATAAAAAAATCATTACTTTTATTAATATAATATTATATATTTAAATATACGCATATTATTTTAAATTTATGCCTATCAAAATTAATATATTAAGTTAACACACATTTATAAAATTTTTAATTTAGAATCCGTTTGAAAAATTTTAAAAATAATTTGTTTTTATCTTTTAATTTATGAAAAGTAGTAATATTAATGTTTGGTACAATTTTTAAAATCAAATTGTAGTTTAAGAAGTTATTTAAAAATTTATAGAGAAGTTAAAAAAATAACTTTTCTCATAATAAATTTTTTTATCATATTTCTTTTAAAATAAACATTTTTAAAACTAAAAAACTAAACACAAAATAATTTATTTATATACTATTTTTAATATAATTATTTATTATTAAATTATTTTTTATAAAAAAAACTCAATTAAACTGTTTACTCAAATCAGACTTTAATCCAATGATCTAAGAGTAAAAAGAACGTAAGCCAACTTTGTAAAATGATTTCATATAATTTACTTTATTTTATTTTTTTGTTATAATATATGCTATGTGTTCCTTTTGATCCATATTTTGTGTGTTTCCCTTTTATATGAAGTATTTGGGTTAAATAATTTACGCACCCGAGTATTGTCTAGCTGAGGTACTTTTAATATAAGAGAGAAAAATAAAAAATTAAAAAGGATGTCGGCCCTTTAGGGTTAATTTAGCCACGAGGTAGCAAGTTAGCATACCTTCCCGGTTTGAAAAAAAGTAATGTTTTTATAAAGTTGCATTCACATGATGATGAGGCATTCCTCTTGATTGGATCAAAGGCAAAAAGGTTAAAATAGATAAATAAATAAACAAATAAAAAACTAAAAAGAAAGAAAATTAAAATGACGAGCATTTTTCTTGAGTCAATATAGTGTCATCTGTTTTAGCATCCTAGGGAGAGAGGGAGCGAGTTTGTGCTTCTTCTATTGTATATATGTATCACAGCAAATGACAAGAACAGCTTATCTTGTTTTCCTTTCTTTCATGCATGTCATGATCAATCAATCTTATTAAAAAAAATAAAAAAAATTCTAGATAACTTTAATTAGTTATGCCTTTTGCATTGCTGCTAAATGCATGCATATAATAAGAGGAACAACCATGTCTAACTGATATAAAAAATTATCCACCAATTATTTAGTCTATAAAAATATAAAACAATTTTATATTTATAATCAAAATATGAATCATGATACAAAAATATACCGGTATAATTTTTTTATTTGTAATTTGATAATTTATAAAAAATAATTATTATACTAGTGTTGGTACTAAAAATAGATTTTTTTGATAAAAAGGCATTTTGATTATTGATTGTGTCGACTACAGAAGTATAGACAAGTAAGTCCAAGTTGAAGAAAGATGGTGTGGAAATCAAAAAGTAGTTATTGACTTTTCTTGAATAACAAGACTTGTTTTAAATTAAGTTGAAAATATGGATGCAATTTTGGGGGAGCAAGCACAGGAAGAGTGAACGTGGAACTTAGAGATTAAAATAAGAGAAGAAGTAAGATGTTAAAGTTGAGAATCAAGATTTTTCATGATCAAGGTATGATAATGGCCTGAAAAAAAGAAGAAAGCTAAATAATGGAGAAAAGAGAAGTATTTTGCACTCTACTTTTACCATCTATAAACAGAGAAAAGCTTGACAGAGTTAGGAGACTTCAATAAAAAATATTTCACCATCATACCAAATTATGCAAAAGTTTTCAATCCTAACGATGCATATGAGTATCAAGAGTCTATTTTTATTCTGTTTTTCTTTATTTTTTTTGTTCGTTTTACTTCATTTCTTTAGTTTTAATATTTTATTATTTTATTTTTTTTTAATTTTAATTTTACTCTTTAATTAATTTAAAATTTTTATTTATTTTACATACTTCCTTTTATTTGCTACAATTTGCTACCACTATTTTAATGCAATTTATTTTGATACAAATACTAAATAATTTTTGGATCGAGCCCATTTTTTTTAAAAGAGTCATATTTGTTTCCCAAAATAAAATCTTTATACAAATTTAATTTAACACAATATTAAAATTACTAAAAATCAGAACAGTTACTTTTTATTATTTTAACAATTCATTATTCGATTAAAAAATACAAAAATAATGAGTGACTAAGTATTTATTACAAACAAATTCAACCAAATTTTATCATATAATCGGTTTTTATATCATGCGTTGTATTATCCGACATCACCCTAGCTCTTTTTTTCCTTAATTTAATTTAGTTATTGTTTCTTTTGTATTTTCTGCTTTTTCTGCATTTATTTTCTTCTGCTCCTCCTGCATTTTCTTTTCATGATTTCTGCTTTCTCTTTTTCTCTTGTGTCTTCATCTTATAATACCTCTTTCTTTTTGTTGGTCGAAAAATACTATCGAAAGGATAAGCTAATTCGAAAGGTTGGAAAGATGTTAGGAAGGAAGTAAAGATCGAAAATATACGCGTGCAAGCGTTAAATGGAAGTTATCTGACGCATACTCGATTCTGATACCTTAACGAATCGGGAAAGTAATTTGAATAAAGAATCGAATGGTACTTTCGAATAGAGAATCGAGCGGTTACGAAAGTAGAGAAGTTGAAGGCTCTCTCTCTGAGTGAGGAATTTATGGGTAGCGTCTATGGGCAAAAGAGCGGAAACAGTTACCTAAGAGTCTGCATATAAGGCAGCGTCGTATAATTAATGGTCGGTTACTGATATGGGTTATAAATATTAGTAAGTTTTAAGAAATAAGGGTTAGAACTTTTCTTCAGAAAAACACTCAATCACACTCACATCTCCAGCAAATTTCTGAGTCTGCATTTGAGTTCGACTTCTGTAGGCTTCCTTCCATTGTCTTTAATTTTTCATTTACAATTTTTGTAAACTTTACTTTTTCCTGTCAGATTTATTTTCAAAGCATCTTTTAATTTTATTGTCAGATTTACATTCAAAGTTTTCTTTACTTATTTGTCCCATTTATGTTTCAGCATCTTTAAGTTTTCTATCAAAAGTCCTTTGATGAAATCGAAGACATTTTAATCACTTTTTTTATAATTCAGCACAAGTCATTTCGATTTCAGTCAAGTTTACTTTTCAAATATTTTCTTTTATACTTATTTTATCCTTCTTGAACTTTTCGAACTTATTTCCTATGTTAATACTCGTCTAATTCGAGAACCTTTGATGCAATTATAGAATTGATACCTGCAAAAGAGGAGTAGGTTTCATCCTCAGACCATTAGAATCGAACCACCATCGATTTGATAAAAATTGACAAAACAAATTGGCATGCCCAGTGAGACAGTTTTAAACTGAAGTGTGTCGAAAGATTTATTTCATGGTGTCATTTGGTGTATGCAATTGAGAAGTGGAAGGATTATTCACATGGCTAATGAAGCGTCAAATGTGAATGGTGGTTCGTCCACCAATGATAGTATACCAGTAATTGTGCAATCTTCGGACGTTACTTCACGTTCGGAAGGTGTGGTTCTAAGTGAAAGTATAGTGGTTACTAGCATACAAACTGGAAATGCTGGATGTAATATTCATCCACATGGTAATTTACCACCAGTCCAGCCTCCAATAACCACTAGTTGGCCTCCTTATGATCTTCCTTCTGGTTATACTCCATCGGTGAGTGGTTTTGTTCCTCCTGTTCGTTTCGAGAGTGTAAATGGAGCAAATAATTCTCAAAATCCACAACAGTATTCTAAGTTTTCTCGTGATTATAATGTGGGCTCTACATCGAATGCCTCTAATTCCATGGCGGTATTTCGACAACATGTAGAGGAAAGTCATCATGATTTAGTCAACTTATTGACTCAACAAATGACCAAAATTCTAAATCTCATGATGGCTGATCATGAATGGAAATTTGAACGTCTTGCAAGGCAAGTCAAACGGATTGCTCGAATCGTTGATTATGATGAAAGTGAAAGGCATGATGCCAGGGAGATCAATGAAGGATTCAAAAATATATTTCAAAATAAAAACAATGTTTTAAACAGGGAAAATCCTCAGATAATTCCCCGTGGTCAAAATGCAGATGATGTTCTAGCCAAATTACGCGCTAATCATGGTGGTGAACGTTATCAAGTCACAAGAATTATGGAGGAAGTGCTCAATCGAGTTGGTTTGGACGTTAGTTTTATGAACTGACCCGATTTTGTCTTTGCTTTCCCTCACGTTGTTCAAATGGCTGAAGTGCCAAGAGGGGTGAAAAATCCAAAGATAATCACAAAATTTGCAGAAGTTGGAGAGTCAACCATAGAACATGTCGCTCTATATTTGGTTGAGATTAGGAATTTAGCCAACGATGAGAATTTGAAAATGAAGTTTTTTTCCTTCTTTGTTAACGAAGAATACGTTTACTTGGTTTTTGAATCTCACACCAAATTTGATAATAACATGGAATCCGTTAGATACTGCTTTTCATGCTCAATTTTACCGAGGGGAGTTGAATGTAGCAGTTACTGATCTAGTTGCTTTAAAACGGGAAGATGGTGAAACCATTGATAACTATATGATATGTTTTAAAAATGCTAGAAGTAGATGTTACGTGTCATTACCTAAGAGTGAAGTGGTGAAAATAGCAGTTATGGTGTTAGAATTCTATATGCGTCGAAAGTTGCTTAATGTGCATATCCCTGACTTAGCCCATTTGGCTGAAAGGGTTCATCAAGTCGAATTAATGAAAAAAGAAAAGGAAAAATATAGGAATGAACAGAAGTTAAAGAGTAAACCTTTTACGCAAAAGGAGAAGGTTGCTTATGTGACCATGGAGTCCTCAGAAGAGGAATTCGATCTTGAAACGGAGGTTGATCTGGCTGAACTTGAAAAGGGTCCTCCATATATTTGTTCTTTACTTAAAAAGCTCCATAGTAATGAAAAGTCGAATGAATCAAAACCAAAGAGTGGAAAAAATATAGTTTTGATATTTCGAAATCTGAATAGATTTTCGATGAGTTGCTCAAAGATAAACAATTGATTCTGCCTGAGAGTAGAACTTTACTTTCGGTAAAAGATTTAAAAGGGAAACCTTATTGTAAATTTCACCAAGCAACTAGTCATTCGACTAACAGTTGTGTTCGTTTTAGGGACTTGATACAGGAAACCATTATGGAGGGACGTTTGAAATTTGATGATAGGAAAAAAGAGATGAAAGTGGACACCGATCCCTTCGATGTTGAAGCTGGGTTTGTCAAACGATATTTAGGAGTGAATATGGTCAGAATGTCATATGATTTTGACGTGGCTCTAGATGATTTCGAGTCACAAGTTCGATCAGTATATCCTCGAGCAGGAGATGGTCTGCTAGATTTCTTAGTGCAGCAAAAGATCAAAGATCGGGATGTATTTTTGTGTACACAATGTAATGCTGTATTTGTGCTAAAGCTGCAACAATCTTCGAAAAAGAAAGGATGAAAAAGGAGTTAGCTCATGGAAAGGAGAAAGCTCGTCATAGGCAACCAATGCGGCGTATAGAGGGGCAAAGTTCCAAGGCCCCTCAACAAAATGTTGTTGCACCGTTGAGCCGTTCGTAGGCTATAGGTGTCCAGTGGATTCGGAATTGTCAAGAATTCCAGAATCGAGACTGATGAGCGGATAATTTATACACTTTTTAGCATTGTTTTTAGGTAGTTTTTAGTATGTTTTAGTTACTTTTTAATATATTTTTATTAGTTTTCATGCAAAATTCACATTTTTAGATTTTACTATGAGTTTGTGTATTTTTCTATAATTTTAGATATTTTCTGGCTGAAATTGAAGGACCTGAGCAAAAGTCTGATTCAAAGGCTGAGAAAGGAATGTAGATGCTATTGGATTCTGACCCTCCTGCATTCGAAGTGGATTTTATGGAGCTACAGAAGTCTAATTGGGGCACTCTTAATTGCGTTGGAAAGTAGACATCTTGGGCTTTCCAGAAATGTAGAATAGTCTATACTTTGTTCGAGATTTGACAGCCCAAATTGGCATCCAAACACCCATCAGAGACCCTTTTTCTGGCGTAAAACGCAAGAACTGGCACCAGAACTGGAGTTAAACGTCCAAACTGGTATCCAAGCTGGAGTTTAACTCCAAGAGTGGCCTATGCACGTGAAAGATTCAAACCTCAGCCCAGACACACACCAAGTGGGCCCCAGAAGTAGATTTCAGCACTATCTACACTTAGTTACTTATTTTCTGTAAACCCTAGTGACTAGTTTAGTATAAATAGCACTTTTTACTATTGTAGTAGGGAGCTTATGCCATTTTTCAACTATTGGAAGGCTGGCCATTCGGCCATGCCTAGACCTTCTTCTCTTATGTATTTTCTACGGTGGAGTTTCTACACCTTATAGATTAAGGTGCGGAGCTCTGTTGTTCCTCATGAATTAATGCAAGTACTATTCTTTCTCTTTCAATTCACACCTACTTCTTCTCCAAGATATACTCTCGTTCTTAATTCACTTAAGTCAGAATGAAGGGGTGACCCGTGATAATCACCCTCTATCTTCGTTACTCGCTTAGCCAAGATCCGCGTGCCTGACAACCACAAGCGGTCTATATGATGTTTAACGTAGTCATTGGACGACAGCTGGAGTATAGTCTCTTGGGTCTCTGATCCACGGATCGAGTCCGTGTGGTTAGAACCTTCGTGGTGTAGGCTAGAAATAATTGGCAGCATTCCTGAGATCCGGAAAGTCTAAACCTTGTCTGTGGTATTTCGAGTAAGATTTGGGACGGGATGACTGTGACAAGCTTCAAACTCACGACTGTTGGGTGCAGTGACAGTGAGCAAAAGGATAGAGAGATCATATTCCGACACAAGTGAGGATCGACAGATGATTAGCCATGCGGTAGCTGTACCTGGTATTTTTCATCCGAGATGAGAAATTTGACAGTTGATTAGCCGTACAAAAACCGTAGCCAGACGATTTTCACTGAGAGGATCGTACAGCTTGCCATAGAAGGGAGCACGCATGATTGGATGAAGACAATGGGAAAGCAGAGGTTCAGAAGCAACAAAGCGTCTCCAAACGCTTATCTATAATTCCCACCAATGATTTACATAAGTATCTTTATTTTAATTTACGTTTTATTTATCTTTCAATTATCACACCTCATAACCATTTGAATCCGTCTAACTAAGATTTACAGGATGACCATAGCCTGCTTCAAGCCGACAATCTCAGTGGGATCGACCCTTACTCGCGTAAGGTTTTATTACTTGGACGACCCAGTGCACTTGCTGGTTAGTTGTGCGGAGTTGCAAAAGTGTGATTGCAATTTCGTGCACCAAGTTTTTGGCACTGTTGCCGGGGATTGTTCGAGTTTGGACAACTGACGGTTCATCTTGTTACCTAGATTAGGTAATCTTCTTTCTCTTTTGAGTCTAGTGTCAAATTTTAAGTTTGGTGTCTTGCATGTCTTTCTTTTCTAAAAAATTTTCAAAAGTATGTTCTTAATGTTCATCTTGATCTTCAAAGTGTTCTTGGTGTTCATCTTGACATTCAAAGTGTTCTTGCATGCATTGTTGGTTTTGATCTTAAATTTTTATGTTTTGATTCATTTTGTTGTTTTTCTCTCTCCTCATTAAAAATTCAAAAATAAAAAAATCTTTTCCTTTTTCTTCTCATAATTTTCAAAATTTTGAGTTGACTTGGTAAAAAATTTTTAAAATTTAGTTGTTTCTTATTAAGTCAAGTCAAAATTTCAAAATAAAAAAGGGGGTTCAGAACATAAAGCAGAGGAATCATAGAGAAAAAGAGCTCACTGGCGTTAAAACGCCAGTAAAGAGGCATTCTGGGCGTTTAACGCCAGTAAAGGTATCATTCTGGGCGTTAAACGCCAGAATGGGCAGCATTCTAGGCATTTAACGCCATAAATGACAGCATTCTGGGTGTTTAGAAAAACGCCCAGTAAAGAAGGATTCCTGGCTTTTAACGCCAGTCAGGGTATCTGGCTGGGTGTTAAACGCCCAGAGAGACAGTCAAGTGGGCGTTAAACGCCAGAAGGGATAGCATTCTGGGCGTTTAACGCCAGGATGACACAAGGGAGGTAATTTTGTTTCCAATTCGAATTTTTTTAAGTTTTCATGTTTTAATTCATAACTTTTTGCATCAAACATATTTTACACATTCATTTTTCAATTTTTTTTATGTTTTTGGAAATTTTCAAACTAATTTTTCAAAATTTTTTTTCTTAACCTTATCTCATATTTTGAAAAATCCTTGCTAACAATTAATGTTTTGGTTCAAAATTTCAAGATTGTTACTTTCTTATTAAGGAATGTTCAATCTTTGAATTCTAGAATCATATCTTTTAATTTCTTGTTAGTCAAGTCATCAACTTTAATTTTAAAAATCAAATCTTTTTAATTTCTTTTTCAATTTTTTTTCAAAATAAATTTCAATCATATCTTTTTAAAATTTTAATTTCAAAATCTTTTTCTAACTTCTTATCTTTTCAAAATTATTTTCAAATATTTTTCAACTAATTAATATTTCTTATCTTTTTAAAATCACCTAACCACTTTTCCACTTTCAATTTTCGAAAATCACTAACCACTTTTTCAAAAATCTTTTTAATTAACTAATTGTTTTAGTTTTAATTTTTGAATACTCTCTCTCTCTCTCATCTCTTTCTATTTATTTGCTAACACTTCTCTTCTACTTATAATTCGAACCCTCTCTCTCCCTCTGTGTTCGAATTCTTCTTATTCTCTCTCTACCTCATTCCTCTAGTATTCTTTTCTTCTGACACCTCAAGGAATCTCTATACTGTGACATAGAGGATTCCACTACTCCCTTTGTTCTCTTCTTTTTCATATGAGAAGAAACAGGGATAAAACCATTCTTGTTGAAGCTGATCTTGAACCTGAAAGGACTTTGAAGAGGAAGCTAAGAGAAGCTAAGGCACAACACTCCAGAGAGGACCTTACAGAAAACTTCGAAAAAGAAGTAGACATGGCAGTTGAATCGAACAACAATGCCAGAGATGCAAGGAAGATGCTTGGTGACTATACTGTACCAACTTCCAACTTCTATGGAAGAAGCATCTCAATTCCTGCCATTGGAGCAAATAACTTTGAGCTTAAGCCTCAATTAGTTTCTCTAATGTAGCAGAATTGCAAATTTCATGGACTTTCATCGGAAGATCCTCATCAGTTCTTAGCTGAATTCTTGCAGATCTGTGATATTGTTAAGACCAATGGGGTTGATCCCGAGGTCTACAGACTTATGCTTTTTCCCTCTGCTGTAAGAGACAAAGCTAGGATATGGTTGGACTCATAACCTAGAGAAAGCCTAAACTCTTGGGAAAAGTTGGTCAATGCTTTCTTGACCAAATTCTTTCCACCTTAAAAGATGAGTGATGAGCGGATATTTTATACGCTTTTTGGTAGTGTTTTCATATAGTTTTTAGCATGTTTTATTTACTTTTTGTTGTATTTTTATTAATTTTTAAGCAAAAATTACATTTCTAGACTTTAATAAGAGTTGGTGTATTTTTCTGTAATTTCAGGTATTTTTTGGCTGAAATTGAGGGACCTGAGCAAAAATCTGATTCAAAGGCTAAAAAAGGACTGCAGATGCTGTTGGATTCTGACCCTCTTGCACTCGAAGTGGATTTTCTGGAGCTACAGAAACCCAATTGGCATGCTATTAATTGCGTTGGAAAGTAGACATCTTGGGCTTTTCAGCAATATTTGATAGTCCATACTTTGTCCAAGATTTGATGGGCCAAATTGGTGTTTAAATGCCTAGTAGAGACCCTTTTCTGGCGTAAAACGCCAAAACTGGCACCAAAGCTGGAGTTAAACGCTCAAACTGGCATCCAAGCTGGCATTTAACTCCAAAAATGGCACATGAACATGAAATATAGGAAGCTCAGCCCAAACACTCACCAAGTGGGCCCAGAAGTGAATTTCTGCACTCTCTACATCTAGTTACTCATTTTCTGTAAACCTAGGTTACTAGTTTAGTATAAAAACTACTTTTAGAGATTTATTTTTGGAACTTATGACATTTTGACAAATCCTATTGTATCTTCTACAGTATGAATCTCTAAACCCCATAGGTGGGGGTGAGGAGTTCTGTTGTGTTTCCATGGATTAATGCAATTACTACTGTTTTCTATTCAATCACGTTTGTTTCTATTCTAAGATACTCACTTGCATTTTAACATGGAGAATGTGATGATCCGTGACACTCATCATCATTTCCCAACTTATGAACTCGTACCTAACAACCACTTCTGTTCTACATGAGCTCAACATAGTCATTGGACGACAGTTTAAGTGCGTATCTCTTGGGCCCCTGGTCCACGAGTTTGACTGCTTCTCCTGACAATAGAGCATTCGAATCTATGAGACCATAACCTTCGTGGGATAGGATGGAAACAATTGGCAGCATTCTTGAGATCCGAGTAGGATCTGGAAAGGGATGACTGTGACGAGCTTCAAACTCGCGACTGTTGGGCGCAGTGACAGTGCACAAAAGGATCAATGGATCCTATTCCGACATAAGTGAGAACTGACAGATGATTAGCCATGCGGGAAATCGTAGAGGACATGTTTTCACTGAGAGGACGGATGGTAGCCATTGACAATGGTGATCCACCAACACATAGCTTTCCATAGAAGGAGCCATGCGTGTTTGAAGAGGAAGACAGTAGGAAAGTAGAAATTCAAAGGGCAGAGCATCTCCGAAATCCCAACCTGTTCTCCATTACTGAATAACAAGTATCATTCTTTTCATGTTCTTTTATTTTTTGCAAACAAAACCCTCTTTATCATTAATCTCCTAACTAAGAGTTACAAGATAACCATAGTTTGCTTCAAGCCGGTAATCTCCGTGGGATCGACCCTTACTCACGTAAGGTATTACTTGGACGACCCAGTGTACTTGCTGGTTAGTTGTACGAGTTATAAAAAGTGTGATTCATAATTCCGTGTACCAAGTTTTTGGCGCTGTTGCCGGAGTTTGTTCGAGTTTGGACAACTGACAGTTTATTTTGTTGCTTAGATTAGGAAGAATTTATCTTTTTGGTTTAGAGTCACTAACTTTGAGTCCTTTATTTTCTTAAAATTTTTTTTCTTATTTGAGTCTTGTGTAAATTGCATGCTTTAATTTTTCTTAAAAATTTTTCGAAAATATATACATTGTGTTCTTTCTTGATCTTCAAGTTGTTCTTGTTTATTTTCCTTGTTTGATCTTTAGTTTTTCTTATTTTGTGTCTTTCCTTGTTTTTCTTGTGTATTTTCGAATTATTAGTGTCCAGAGTATAAAAATTTTTAAGTTTGGTGTCCTTTGTGGTTTTATTTTTCTAAAGATTTTAAAAAATTGTTCTTGGTGTTCATCTTGATCATTAAAGTGTTCTTGTTGTTCATCTTGACATTCAAAGTTTTCTTGTTTGTTTTCTTTATTTTGATCTAAAAATTCTAAGTTTGGTGTCATTTTATTGTTTTTCTCTTTCCTCATTAAATTCAAAATTATCTTTTGTCTTTATTTTAATTGAATTTTTGAATTTTCCTTTAATTTTTTTTTTCAGATTTTTATTTTAAAATTTTTATTTTTTCTTATCTTAGTTTTAAATTTCAAAATTCAAATCTTTTTCAAAAATCATATCTTTTTCAAAATCTTATCTTATTTTTTCTAATCTCAAATTTTAAAATCATATCTTTTTCAAATCTTTTCTTTTATTTATTTTCTTACAAGTATCTTTAATTTTAAGACATATCTTTTTCAAAACTTCCTAACCATTTTCTCTCTCTTCATTGTTCGAAAATCATATCCAAAATTTTTCAAATCTTTTTAATTAATTAATTAGTTTAGTTTTCTAGTTTCTTTTATTTCTTTTTCCCTTCTTAATTTTTGATACTTATATTCAATTTTTTATTTTATTTTATTTTTTCTTTTAATTTCGGTTTCCAAAAAAAAAAGAGAGAGAAAAATTGTTTATTTGCAATTCACATCATCTCCCTTTCTCCATCATGGACCTAAGTGGAAATGAACAGTACAGAAGTACTCTGGGGTCATATGCTAACCCCATTACTACTTTATATGGAAGTAGTATCTGTATACCCTCCATCAGAGCCAGTAATTTTGAGTTAATCCTCAGCTCATTATCATGGTGCAGCAAAATTGCCAGTATTCCGGTCTTCCACAGGAAGAACCTACTGAGTTTCTGGCACAGTTCTTACAAATTGCTAACACAGTACGTGATAAGGAAGTGGATCAGGATGTCTACAGATTATTGCTGTTTCCATTTTTTGTAAAAGACCAAGCTAAAAGATGGTTAAATAACTAACCCAAGGCCAGCATAAGAACATGGAAACAGTTGTCAGACAAATTCCTGAATCAATATTTCCCTCCAAAGAGGATGACACAGCTAAGGCTGGAGATCCAAGGCTTTAAAATAGAGGATAGTGAATCTCTTTATGATGCCTAGGAGAGGTACAGAGGGATGCTAAGGAAATGTCCCTCTGAAATATTTTCAGAATGGGTGCAGTTAGACATCTTCTACTACGGGCTTATAGAAAAGGCCCATATGTCTCTAGACCACTCAGCTAGTGGATCTATACACATGAGAAAGACAATTGAAGAGGCTCAAGAGCTCATTGATATAGTTGCTAGGAATTAGCATCTGTATTTAAGTAGTAAGTCCCCCATGAAAGAAGAGGCTAAAGCAGTATCCACTGAACTTAGTCCTCTAGAACAAGTTGTTGAACTCAATCAGTAATTTCTTTTTATAACAAAACAGTTAGCAGAATTTAAGAAAATGCTAGAAGACACTAAAAACGCTAACAAGAATATGGAAGCACAATTGGATCAGACAATACAGCAGTTATCTAAACAGATAATAGAAGAGTGTCAAGCTGTTCATTTGAGGAGTGAAAAGACATTGAATACCTCAACTCAAAGTAGTAGAAAGCCAAGAAAGGGACAACTGACAGAGGATGACCAAGCCACTACCTAAAATCCCTCTGAGGACTGTAAGAGCCTAGAGAGAAATAATTTTGGCGTTCAAACACCAGAAAAGGGGGAAAAATTGGCATTAAGTGGATGCCCAATTCTGGCATCCAAATGCCAGAAAAGGGTGGAAAATTGGCATTAAATGCCCATCCAGCCCCCAATTCGGGCATTCAAACGCCAATGAGGGGTCAGACGCTTGCAAGTGTTGATAACAACCCCCTTTGTAGGGAATAAACCTGCAGCAACTAAGGTTGAAGAATATAAAGCCAAGATACCTTATCCGCAAAAACTCCACCAAGCGAAACAGGATAAACAATTTGCCCGCTTTGCAGATTATCTCAGGACTCTTGAAATAAAGATCCCATTTGCAGAGGCACTTGAGCAAATACCCTCTTATGCTAAGTTCATGAAAGAGATCTTAAGTCATAAGAAGGATTGGAGAGAAATTGAAAAAGTTTTTCTCACTGAAGAATGCAGTGCAGTCATTCTGAAAAGCTTACCAGAGAAGCTTAAAGATCCTGGAAGCTTTATGATACCATACACATTAGAGGATGCTTGTACCAAGACAGCTCTATGTGATCTTGGGGCAAGTATCAACCTGATACCTGCATTTACTATCAGAAAGCTTGGTTTGACTGAAGAAGTCAAAACAACCCGGATATGCCTCCAACTTGCTGATGGCTCCACTAAAATTCTATCAGGTGTAATTGAGGACATGATTATCAAGGTTGGGCCATTTGCCTTTCCTACTGACTTTGTGGTGCTGGAAATGGAGGAGCACAAGAGTGCATGTCTCATTCTAGGAAGACCTTTCCTAGCAACTGGACGAACCCTCATTGATGTCCAAAAAGGGGAGGTGACCCTGAGAGTCAATGAGGATGAGTTTAAGTTGAATGTTGTTAAAGCTATGCAGCATCCAGACACCCCAGACGACTGCATGAGCATTGATATTATTGACTTTCTGGTGGAAGAGGTCAATATGACTGAGAGTCTCGAATCAGAGCTAGAAGATATTTTTAAAGATGTTCAGCCTGATTTGGAGGAACCAGAGAAAACAAAAGAACCTCTAAAAACTCCTCAGGAAGAGGAGAAGCCTCCTAAACCCGAGCTCAAACCATTACCATCATCCCTGAAATATGCATTTCTAGGAGTAGATGACACTTTTCCCGTGATCATAAGCTCTGCTTTAGAGCCACAGGAAGAGAAAGCACTAATTCAAGTGCTAAGGACACACAAGACAACTCTTGGGTGGTCCATAAGTGATCTTAAGGGCATTAGCCCAGCCAAAAGCATGCACAAGATCCTATTGGAGGATGATGTTAAGCCAATGGTTCAACCACAGAGGCAGCTAAATCCAGCCATGAAGGAAGTGGTGCAGAAAGAGGTCACTAAGTTACTAGAGGTTGGGATTATTTATCATATTTCTGATAGCCCCTGGGTGAGCCCTGTCCAAGTTTTTTCCAAGAAGGGAGGCATGACAGTGGTTCATAATGAAAAGAATGAACTGGTTCCTATAAGAACAGTTATAGGGTGGTGTATGTGTATTGACTACAGAAGGCTCAATACAGCCACTAGAAAGGATCATTTTCCTTTACTATTCATAGACTAGATGCTAGAGAGACTAGCAGGTGATGATTACTACTACTTTTTGGATGGCTATTCAAGTTACAACCAAATTGCAATAGATCCCCAGGACCAAGAGAAAATAGCATTCACATTGCCATCTGGAGTATTCGCCTACAGAAAGATGCCATTTGGACTGTGCAATGCACCTGCAACCTTCCAGAGATGCATGCTCTCTATCTTCTCTGATATGGTAGAAAAATTTTTGGAAGTCTTCATGGATGACTTCTCAGTATTTGGAGACTCATTCAGCTCTTGTCTTGACCATCTAGAACTTGTTCTGAAAAGGTGCCAAGAGACTAACCTGGTTTTAAATTGGGAAAAATGTCACTTTATGGTGACTGAAGGAATTGTCTTTGGGCACAAAATTTCGAACAAGGGAATAGAGGTGGATCAAACTAAGGTAGAGGTAATTGAAAAAATACCACCACCTGCCAATGTTAAGGCAATCAGAAGCTTTCTAGGACATGCAGAATTCTATAGGAGGTTTATAAAGAATTTTTCGAAAATTGCAAAACCTCTGAGCAATCTGCTAGCCGCTGACACACCATTTATCTTTGACACAGAGTGTTTGCAAGCCTTTGAGACTCTGAAAGCTAAGCTAGTCATAGCACCAGTCATTCCAAAACTCTAGATGGAGGATTGGAGAAGGAAGGGTTTTTAGAACTCTAGATGGAGAATCCGAATCTGGAGCAGTAGTCTCAACGACCCGAGAGGGAGAGTCAGAATCATAGGTCAGAATCATAGGAAGACTCTGATCTTTCGGAATGGAGGTTAAGAGATACACGCTCAATCGTAAGTAGAACGGAAGTGGTTGTCAGTCACGCGTTCATAGGTGAGAATGATGATGAGTGTCACGGATCATCACATTCATCAGGTTGAAGTGCGAGTGAATATCTTAGAACAAGAATAAGCTTGAATTTTGTAGTACTTGCATTAAAACTCGAGGTACAGCAGAGCTCCACACCTTAATCTATGGTGTGTAGAAACTCCACCGTTGAAAATACATAAGTGCAAATAGGGTAGGCATGGCCGAATGGCCAGCCTCCCAAAACATGAACAATGGTCCCAATATTCCAAGATGAAAATACAATAGTAAAAGGTCCAATTTATAATGAAACTAGCTACTAGGATTTACAGAAATAGGTAAATGATGCAGAAATCCACTTCGGGCCCACTTGGTGTGTGCTTGGACTAAGCATTGAGCTTTACATGTGTAGAGACCTCTCTTGGAGTTAAACGCCAGCTTTGGTGCCAGTTTGGGCATTTAACTCCAACTTTTATGCCAGTTCTGGCGTTTTGACTTTAGAATAGGGCAGAGAAGGGGCGTTTAAACGCCATTTTGCATCATGAAAACTCGAGCAAAGTATGGACTATTATATATTGCTGGAAAGCCCTGGATGTTTAATTTCCAACTCAATTGAGAGGTGCCATTTGGAGTTCTTTAGCTCCAGAAAATCCACTTCGATTGCAGGGAGGTCAGAATCCAACAGCATCAGCAGTCCTTTGTCAGCATCTGAATCAGATTTTTGCTCAAGTTCCTCAATTTCAGCCAGAAAATACCTGAAATCATATAAAAACACACAAACTCATAGTAAAGTCCAAAATTATGAATTTTTCATTAAAACTAATAAAAACATCCCCAAAAGTAGCTAGATCCTACTAAACACTACCTAAAAACAATGCCAAAAAGCGTATAAATTATCCGCTCATTACAACACCAAACTTAAATTGTTGCTTGTCCCCAAGCGACTGAAAACAAAATAGGATAAAAAGAAGAGAATATACAATGAATCCCATAGTATTAATGAAACTTAGTCCTAATTAGATGAGCGGGGCTTGTAGCTTTTTGCTTCTGAACAGTTTTGGCATCTCACTTTCTCCTTTGAAATTTAGAATGATTGGCATCTATAGGAACTCAGAATTTTAGATAGTGTTATTGATTCTCCTAGTTCAGTGCGTTAATTCTTGAACACAGCTACTTTATGAGTCTTGGCCGTGACCCTAAGCACTTTGTTTTCCAGTATTACCACCGGATACATAAATGCCACAGACACATAACTGGGTGAACCTTTTCAGATTGTGACTCAGCTTTGCTAAAGTCCCCAGTTAGAGGCGTCCAGAGTTCTTAAGCACACTCTTTTGCTTTGGATCACGACTTTAACCACTCAGTCTCAAGTTTTTCACTTGGACCTGCATGCCACAAGCACGTGGTTAGGGACAGCTTGATTTAGCCGCTTAGGCAAGAATTTTATTCCTTTAGGCCCTCCTATCCATTAATGCTCAAAGCTTTGTGATGAGCGGATAATTTGTACGCTTTTTGGCATTGTTTTTAGTATGTTTTTAGTATGATCTAGTTAGTTTTTAGTATATTTTTATTAGTTTTTAGTTAAAATTCACTTTTCTGGACTTTACTATGAGTTTGTGTGTTTTTCTGTGATTTCAGGTATTTTCTGGCTGAAATTGAGGGACCTGAGGAAAAATCTGATTCAGAGACTAAAAAGGACTGCAGATGCTGTTGGATTCTGACCTCCCTGCACTCGAAGCGGATTTTCTGGAGCTACAGAAGCCCAATTGGCGCGCTCTCAACGGCGTTGGAAAGTAGACATCCTGGGATTTCCAGCAATATATGATAGTCCATACTTTGCCCAAGATTTGATGGCCCAAACCGGCGTTCAAAGTCACCCTCAGAATTCCCAGCGTTAAACGCCGGAACTGGCACATGAATGGGAGTCAAACGCCCAAACTGGCATAAAAGCTGGCGTTTAACTCCAAGGAGAGTCTCTACACGAAAATGCTTCAATGCTCAGCCCAAGCACACACCAAGTGGGCCCGGAAGTGGATTTTTATGTCATTTACTCATCTCTGTACACCCTAGGCTACTAGTTCTCTATATATAGGACCTTTTACTATTGTATTGGGAGCTTTTGATCATGTTTTTATGATTGAACCCTCTTTGGGAGGCTGGCCATTCGGCCATGCCTAGACCTTGTTCTTATGTATTTTCAACGGTGGAGTTTCTACACACCATAGATTAAGGTGTGGAGCTCTGCTGTACCTCGAGTATTAATGTAATTACTATTGTTCTTCTATTCAATTCCGCTTGTTCTTGTTCTAAGATATCACTTGTTCTTCAACTTGATGAATGTGATGATCCGTGACACTCATCATCATTCTCACCTATGAACATGTGCCTGACAACCACCTCCGTTCTACCTTAGATTGGGTGAATATCTCTTGGATTCCTGATACACGATGCATGGTTGATCGCCTGACAACCGAGCGCTCGCCTGACAACCGAGCCAGCCATTCCGTGAGATCAGAGTCTTCATGGTATAGGCTAGAACTGATGGCGGCATTCAAGAGAATCCGGAAGGTCTAACATTGTCTGTGGTATTCTGAGTAGGATTCAACGATTGAATGACTGTGACGTGCTTCAAACTCCTGAAGGCGGGGCGTTAGTGACAGACGCAAAAGAATCACTGGATTCTATTCCGGCCTGATCGAGAACCGACAGATGGATAGCCGTGCCGTGACAGGGTGCGTTGAACATTTCCACTGAGAGGATGGGAGGTAGCCACTGACAACGGTGAAACCCTTGCATAAGCTTGCCATGGAAAGGAGTAAGAAGGATTGGATGAAGACAGTAGGAAAGCAGAGAGACGAAAGGGACAAGCATCTTCATACGCTTATCTGAAATTCCTACCAATGAATTACATAAGTATCTCTATCTTTATCTTTATGTTTTATTCGTATATCATCACCCATATCCATATGAGTTTGCCTAACTAAGATTTACAAGGTAACCATAGCTTGCTTCATACCAACAATCTCTGTGGGATCGACCCTTACTCGCGTAAGGTTTATTACTTGGACGACCCAGTACACTTGCTGGTTAGTTGTGCGAAGTTGTAGTGATCACAATTTCGTGCACCACTTTGGATCCTTTTTACCTTGCCTTTTGGTTTAAAGGGCTATTGGCTTTTTCTGCTTGCTTTTTATTTTTCTTTTCTCTCTTTTTTTTCGCCATTTTTTTCACTGCTTTTTCTTGCTTCAAGAATCAATTTCATGATTTTTCAGATTATCAATAACATTTTTCTTTGTTCATCATTCTTTCAAGAGCCAACAATTTTAACACTCATAAACAACAAGATAAAAAATATGCACTGTTCAAGCATTCATTCAGAGAACAAAAAGTATTGCCACCACGTCAAAATAATGAAACTAATTTCAAGATAAAATTTGAAATCCAAGTACTTCTTGTTCTTTTGTAATTAAGCACATTTTTCATGTAAGAGAGGTGAAGGATTCATGGAGTTATTCATAGCTTTAAGACATAGACATTAGACACTAATGATCATGTAGTGAATATACAAACATAGATAGAACATACAGCATAAAGCCGAAAAATAGAAAAATAAATAGACAAGGAGATGAAGGAATGAGTCCACCTTAGTGAGGGTAGCGTCTTCCTTCTCTTGAAGAACCAATGGTGCTCTTGAGCTCCTCTATGTCTTTTCCTTGCCTTTGTTGCTCCTCCCTCATAGCTCTTTGATCTTCTCTAATCTCATGGAGAATGATGGAGTGCTCTTGGTGTTCCACCCTTAACTGGTCCATGTTGTAACTCAAGCTTTTCAAAGAAGTGTTGAGTTGGTCCCAATAATTGTGTGGAGGAAATTGCATCCCTTGAGGCATCTCAGGGATTTCTTGATGAAGGAATTCCTCATGCTTTTGTTGAGGTCCATGAGTGGGCTCTCTTGATGTGCAGTCAAATGCTCTACTATTGAGCTATGGACCCTTGAGATGAATCTCTCCATCTCCCATGACTCGGAGGTAGAAGCTTTTGTCTTCCCTTTCCTCTTTCTAGAGGTTTCTCCGGCCTTAGATGCCATAAATGGTTATGGAAAAACAAAAAGCAATGCTTTTACCACACCAAACTTAAAATATTTGATCATCCTTGAGAAAAAGAAGAAAGAAAGATGTAGAAGAAAAAGAAAATAGAGGAGATGGAGGGTGTATAGAGTTCAGCCAAAGGTAGAAGAAGGTGGTTGTGATGTGTGAAAATGAAGGGGTGAAGGGGGGAATTTATAGGGAGAGTGGCCGAATGGTTTGGGTGGGTTTGGGAGGGAAATGGTTTTGAATTTTGAAGGTGGGTGGGGTTTTTAGGGAAGAGTTAAGGGGGTGATTGGTGAAGGGTATTTGGGAAAGAGATATGGAGGTAATTGGTGAAGGGTATTTGAGGAAGAGTGTTGTAGAAAGGTGTGAAGAGGAAAGAGAGTGAGTTGAGGTTGGTGGGGATCCTGTGTGGTTCACAGATCCTGAGGGGTCAAGGAATTCTCATCCCTGCTCCAATTGGGCATTCAAAACTCCTTAGAGTGCAATCATGGCGTTTAAACGCCAGTCTACTGCCCTGTTCTGGCGTTTAAACGCCAGCTTTCCTTCCTGTTCTGGCATCTAAATGCTAGTTTGTTGTCCTGTTCTGGTGTTTAAATGCCAGTCTGGTGCCCTATTATGGCGTTTAAACGCCCAGAAAGGTGCCAGATTGGGCGTTTAAACGCCCATTATGCTAAACGCCAGTAAGTCCTTCCTCTAGGGTGTGCTATTTTCAATGCTATTTTTGATTTTCTTCTTTATTTTTGTAATTTTTTTGTGACTTCACATGATCATCAGCCTAAAAGAAAACAAAATAATATAGATAAAATTAAAATAAAATTGGGTTGCCTCTCAATAAGCGCTTCTTTAATGTCAATAGCTTGACAGTGAGCTCTCATGGAGCCTCATAGATGATGAGAGTATGGTTGAGATCTCTCAACACCAAAGTTAGAGTTTGGCTGTGGCCTCCCAACACCAAACTTAGAGCTTGAATGTGGGGGCTCTGTTTGACTCTGTATTGGGAGAAGCTCTTCATGCTTACTCTCCATCGTTATAGATGGAGAACCTTGAGTCTTTACTACAAGGCATTCCTCATTCACATGAAGGATCAACTCTCCTCTGTCAACATTAATTACAGCTCTTGTTGTGGCTAGGAAGGGTCTTCAAAGGATGATGGACTCATCCTCATCCCTCCTAGTGTCTAGGATTATGAAATCAGTAGGAAAGTAAAGGCTTTCAACCTTCATTAGCACGTCCTCTACTAGTCCATAAGCCTTTTTCATAGGATTTATCCGCCATCTCCAATGAGAATTTGGCAGCCTGTACCTCATAGATTCCCAGTTTCTCCATTACAGAGAGTGGTATCATGTTTATCCCTGACCCCAGGTCACACAAAGCTTTTTCAAAAGTCATGGTGCCTATGGTACAGGGTATTAAGAATTTACCAGGATCCTGCTTCTTTTGAGGTAAATTTTGCTGAACCAATGTATTCAGTTCATTGGTGAGCAAGGGAGGCTCTTCCTCCCAAGTCTCATTACCAAACAGCTTGGCATTCAGCTTCATAATTGCTCCTAAATATTGGGCAACTTTCCCTTCAACAATGTCTTCATCCTCTTCAGAAGATGAATAGTTATCAGAGCTCATGAATGGTAAAAGGAGGTCTAAGGGAATTTCTATGGTCTCTGTATGAGCCTCAGATTCCTTTGGTTCCTCATTAGGGGATTCCGTACTGACCATTGGACGTCCCCTGAGGTCTTCCTCATTGGGATTCATGTCCTCCTCCTCCTCTAAGGTTTCGGCCATGTTGATTATATAAATGGCCTTGTACTCTCCTTTGGGATTCTCTTCTGTATTGCTTGGGAGAGTGCTAGGAGAAGTTTCAGTAACCCTTTTACTCAGCTGGCCCACTTGTGCCCCCAAATTTCTAATGGAGGATCTTATTTCAGTCATGAAACTAAAAGTGGCTTTAGATAGATCAGAGACTATGTTTGCTAAGCTAGAAGGATTCTGCTCAGAATGCTCTGTCTATTGCTGAGAAGATGATGGAAAAGGTTTGCGATTGCTAAACCTGTTTCTTCTACCATTGTTATTATTGAAGCCTTGCTTTTGTTGATCCTTCCATGAAAAATTTGGATGATTTTTCCATGAAGGATTATAGGTGTTTCCAAAGGCTTCACCCATGTAATTCACATATGCCATTACAGGGTTCTCAGGATCATAAGCTTCTTCTTCAGAAGATGCTTCTTTAGTACTATTGGATGCATTTTGCAATCCATTCAGACTCTGAGAGATCATATTAACTTGTTGGGTTAATATTTTGTTCTGAGCCAGTATGGCATTCAGAGCATCAATTTCAAGAACTCATCTCTTTTGAGGCGTCCCATTACTCACAGGATTCATCTCAATAAGTTTCTAAGCTTCTGTAGGCATTTTCTTTAGGTGAATGGATCCACCTGCAGAGTGGTCTAGTGACATCTTGGAAAATTTAGATAGACCATCATAGAATATATCTAACATGGTCCATTCTGAAAGCATGTCAGAAGGACGCTTTTTGGTCAGTTGCTTGTATCTTTCCCAAGCTTCATAGAGGGACTCACCATCTTTTTGTCTGAAGGTCTGAACATCCACTCTAAGCTTGCTCAGCTTTTGAGGAGGAAAGAACTTGGCTAAGAAAGCCGTGGCCAGCTTATCCCAAGAGTCCAGGCTATCTCTAGGTTGTGAGTCCAACCATGTTCTAGCTTTGTCTTTTACATCAAAAGGGAAAAGCATAATCTTGTAGACTTCAGGATCAACTCCATTGGTCTTAACAGTATCACAGATCTGCAAGAACTCAGTTAAGAATTGATAAGGGTCTTCTGATGGAAGTCCATGAAACTTGCAGTTCTGTTGCAGTAGAGAAACTAATTGAGGCTTTAGCTCAAAATTGTTTGCTACTATGGTAGGGATTGAGATGCTTCTTCCATAGAAGTTGGAAGTTGGTATAGTAAAATCACCAAGCATCTTCCTTGCATTGTTGTTTGGTTTGGCCATAATTGTTTCTTTTGCTGCTTCCTTTTCGAAAATTTCAGTGAGGTCCTCTTCAGAGTTTTGTGCTTTAACTGCTCTTAACTTCCTCTTCAATGTCCTTTTAGGTTCAGGATCAGCTTCAACAAGTATGCCTTTATCTTTGTTCCTGCTCATATGAAAGAGAAAAAAACAAAGAGAATATGGAATCTTCTATGTCACAGTATAGAGATTCCTTGAGGTGTTAGAGGAAAATAAGAATAGAAGAAGGAGGTAGGTAAAATTTCAAACGCACAAAGAGAGATGGAGTTCGAATTGACAATGGAGGAGGAATGTTAGTGTTTAAATAGAAACAGATGAGAGAAGGGGGGAATTTTCGAAAAATTTAATAACCGAAAAAAAATGAAAATTTAAAATAATTATGAAAAATTGGTTGTGGTTTTGAAAAAGATAAGAAATACTAAAACAAACAAAAAGTCAATTAGTTAGTTGAAAAAGATTTGAAAATCAATTTTGAAAAGATAAGAAGTTAGAAAAGATTTTGAAATTGATTTAGAAAAAGATATGATTTAAAAAAGATATGTTTGAAAAGATATGATTGAAATTTATTTTGAAAAAGATTTGAAAAGGAAATTAAAAAGATTTGATTTTTTTTTGAAAAAGATATGTTTGAAAAGATATGATTTTGAAAAAGATATGATTGAAAATATTTGATTTGAAAAAGATTTGATTTAAAAAAATATGAAGATTTGAAAAAGATCTGATTTGAAAACAAAATTCCTCTCCTTGTGTCATCCTGGCGTTAAACGCCCAGGAGCTGCATGTTTTGGGCGTTTAACGCCCAATTGCTGCATAGTTTGGGCGTTTAAACGCCCAGCCAGGTACCCTGACTGGCGTTTAAACGCCAGTTTTCCTTCTTCACTGGGCGTTTTGAACGCCCATCTTTTTCTCTGTAATTCCTCTACTTTATGTTCTTGGATCTTCATTTTGCTAAATCCTTTATTCAAGAAGATATGTTTTCAATTTTGAAAAACAACAAAATGAGTCAAAACATATAATTCTTGGATCAAAACACAAGATATATGTAAGAACATTATGAACGTCAAGATGAACACCAAGAACAATCTTGAAGATCAAGATGAACATCAAGAACTCAGTTTTCTTAATGAAAGAAAACATGGAGGACACCAAACTTAGAACTTTCTCATGTTTGGGCCATATGAATGCAATAATGTATATGTAGAACATCATGCAGTGCAAATCAATAAATCATGAAGATCAAACAAAGCAATTCATCAAGAACGACTTGAAGATAATCAAGAACACAATGCAAGTGTTTTGAAAATTACAAGACAATTAAAATCATGCAATTGACACCAAACTTAAAGTTTGGCCCTAGATTCAAACAAGAACCATGAAATATTTTTAGGTTTTTATGATTTTATGATTTTTTTTCGATTTTTTTCGAGAATTATTTTTAGAAGAACGAAAAAGAGGAAAAATTTTGAAAGATTTTTGAAAACTTTTTTGAAAACAAAATAATGGTTAAAACAAGAAGAAAATTACCTAATCTGAGCAACAAGATGAACCGTCAGTTGTCCAAACTCGAACAATCCCCGGCAACGGCGCCAAAAACTTGGTGCACGAAATTGTGATCATCAACAATGGCGCCAAAGACTTGGAGCTCTCAAACGTGAATCACACTTTGTCACAACTTTGCACAACTAACCAGCAAGTGTACTGGGTCGTCCAAGTAATACCTTACGTGAGTAAGGGTCGATCCCACAGAGATTGTCGGCTTGAAGCAAGCTCTGGTCACCTTGTACATCTCAGTCAGGAAGATTGAAATGGGTTATGGAGTTTTCATAATTAAAAGATAAATAAAACATAAAATAAATATAGAGATACTTATGTAGTTCATTGGTGGGAATTTCAGATAAGCGTATGGAGATGCTTCATCCCTCTTGAATCTCTACTTTCCTACTTCCTTCATCTGATCCTTCATACTCCTTTCTATGGCAAGCTGTATGTTCGGGTATCATCGTTGTCAATGGCTACCTCCTGTCCTCTCAGTGAAAATTGTCCAAATGCGCTGTCACTGCCCGGCTAATCATCTATCGGTTCTCGATCATGTTGGAATAGAATCCAGTGATCCTTTTGCGTCTGTCACTACGCCCAACACTCGCGAGTTTGAAGCTCGTCATAGTCATCCCTTCTCAGATCCTACTCGGAATACCACAGACAAGGTTTAGACTTTCTAGATCTCAGGAATGGCTGCCAATAATTCTAGCTTATACCACGAAGACTCTGATATTTCGGAATGGAGGCTAAGAGATACACGCTCAATTGTAAGTAGAACGGAAGTGGTTATTAGTCACGCGTTCATAGGTGAGAATGATGATGAGTGTCACGGATCATTACATTCATCAGGTTGAAGTGCGAGTGAATATCTTAGAACAAGAATAAGCTTGAATTGAATAGAAAATTGTAGTACTTGCATTAAAACGCGAGGTACAGCAGAGCTCCACACCTTAATCTATGGTGTGTAGAAACTCCACCGTTAAAAATACATAAGTGCAAATAGGGTAGGCATGGCCGAATGGCCAGCCTCCCAAAATGTGAACAATGGTCCCAAGATTCCAAGATGAAAATACAATAGTAAAAGGTCCTATTTATAATGAAACTAGCTACTAGGGTTTACAGAAATAGGTAAATGATGCAGAAATCCACTTCTGGGCCCACTAAGTAATTGATGATTGGGATCCATTAATTCTAGTTCTCACTAATTGAATTAGTGGAGAGTTAGGGGTTTTTGACTAGGATTGATATAGCTCATTTGACTTTCCTTTACTACTAGTTAGAGGATGACTTAATGGGATTGATCCTTGCTAATTCTGAAGTTGTGGTTAGTGATTAGAATAGAGATCTTTGACCGCCAACCCTTGCCAAGAGCTTTTTAGCTATTAGTTTACTTCCATTGCCACTTACTTTTCATGGCTCTTATCAAAACCCCAAACATAACTCATAACCAATAACAAGAACACTTTGTTGCAATTCCTAGGGAGAACGACCCGAGGTTTGAATACTTCGGTTATTAATTTTAGGGATTTGTACATGTGACAAACAATCTTTTATATGAAAGGATTATTGTTGGTTTTGAAACTATACTTGCAACGAGAGTTTATTGTGAAATTCTAGATCACACAAAAAACCATTCGTCAAAATGGCGCCGTTGCCGGGGAATTGCAATGGTGTTATGTTATTGGTTATTGTATATATGTGAATAGTGTAAATATCTTGCTTTTTGCTTTATTTGCTAGTTATAGAATTTTGTTTATCTTGTTTTCCATTAGAATTTTGTTGCTAGTGTGAATAGTTTGATTTTTGGATTGCTTGTTGGTCTTGCTAGTTTAGGACTTTGTTTCATTGTTTCTTATTAGTTTTTGTTTTTATTCTCTTTTCATCATGAATTCTCACTTTGGCTATGAGTGTGATTACAACTATGTTGTAGGAAGTGGAGATTACAATGAAGAGATGTATCAAGGATGGAAAAACCAAAGGTGGGAGGAGCTATATGCATATGATCAATCTTCATGGCAACAACCACCACCAATACACTATGGATAAGAGCCATTCTATGATTCATACCAATCCGATGGCTATGGTGAATCTCCTTTTGACTATCAAGAACCACCACCATATGCCTATGAGCCATGTCCTCAACATAGCCCTCAACCATACTCACAAGCTCCTTTTCACCAACTACCTCCATATGACCCTAATCCATATCCACCATACCAACCACCCTTTGAGCCATAAGAATCATATATGGAATCACCACAATATCAACCCTTCCAAGAACCACCTCTTCCATATTATGATCAAGATGAACCACCTCCAATAGATGCAAATTTTCAACCACAAGATGAATTCTACCTTCCACCACAACCCTCCATGGAAGAATATACATGTCCATCTTTTAAGGAAGCAATGGATCAGCTTCAAGAAACCGTCCGTGAAAGGTTAGATGCATGGGACTCGTACCATAGGTCTAAGAATGATTGTGGAGGAGCAATCGAAGAGGGTAGCATGAAGGGAATTGCAGAATTTCAACTTGGATTGGAGTGTGTTGAGCAACAAGTAGAACAAATGGAGTACATAGAACCACCATATCCTCACTATGATGAACCACCTTCCTATTACGAACCCTTCCCCCAAAATAATGAACCCTTCCATCCACCCCAACCTCCAATGGATGACATCCTTGGTGTTCTTGTTCAAGGGCAAGAAGAGATGAAAAAAGATGTGCAAAATTTCATGGCCGCCTTGGATGCGGTAACAAATCAATTAGCCTCCCAATGCTTGAACACTCAAGGAACTCCCATGGCTACATGTGGAGAATCTAATGAAGAGCATATCATGAAGGAGAGATTGGAAACTCCAGTGGGAAATGAGGGAAGTTGCTTTATGTTAGAACAATTGGAGGAAGCTAGGATTATTGAAGAAAAGGAAGAAGTGGTTGAGGACCTAAGAGATGCGAAACCCCCATGGGAACCTAGAGTTGAAGAAAACCCCTCTAAAAAGATTGAAATTGATGTCAAGGGGGAATGTGCACAACCTCCAAGGCATATCCCATATGAAGAGTTGGACGGGATAGAGCAAGAATTGAGTTCCCTTGGCAATCAAGATCAAGCATCAAGTCTTAGTAGTGAAGAATCCTTTGCACTTGGAGAACCTTCTTCCGGTGAACTTGGAAGTGTTGTGGAGGTAAACTTCTCTCATCCTCCTAACTATGATTTGAGTAAGGGAAAGGACTTAGATAAAATTGTTGAACAAAGGATTACATTTGAGGAATCTTGTAAAGAGGTGGAAGTCCTTAGAAAAAGAAGGACGAGAGTTAGTTATGCTTTATCAAGACCCATAGGAGCTTCTTTGCCTAGGTTGTCATCTACTCCTACATTTGAGTGGGTAAAATTTATTTCTATTACCTTTATTATCCCACTCGAATATTGCTTGATTGAAACGGATGGTCAACTTAGGATGCTTTGTGGGATGAAGCATAAAATAAAGATGTTTCGTGGTTGGTGTTGCAAATCAAGGTTCATTATAGTTGATACATGAAAGATGGAAAATAAAGGTTGGAATAGTGCTCAACTAGATGGGTCTAGGAGGATTGTTGGGCACTTCATAAAGAATTTATCTTGCTCACCACCCGGATGGACTAATAATGAGAATCAACTTCAAGACGGGTGTGAAAATAAGGTGTGGGATCCCGGATTACAAGAAGAGGAACGACTTTGGGAGCCCCAAGCTTGTGAGGAACTCCATCAAGACTTGGGCAACTTATTAGAAATCTTTGGGCACAATGGAGAACCAAGCATTGGTGGGAGTTCCAAGATGAGTTCAAGCACAAGCCACCTTGATGAGGAGCTCCCCATAAGTCCAACTTAAGGACAATAAACAAAAGTGCTAGGTGAGAGACAACCCACCATGGTAAATTCTTTTCATTTTCTCTTTTGTAAATATTGGTAAGAATAGGTTTAATTTCAAGTTTTGTTTGATTAGTTAATTTTATTTGGTAGCTTAGCAATTTGAATAAGGTTTTATGGCATTTTGGTAGCTGTTTGGAGGTTTGGAAGGCTTGGATTGGTGCAAGAACTTGGAAAAAGTTTGAAAAACAGAGCACCAACCCACGCGTACGCATCATGCTCACGAACGCGTGACCCAAGCATTTTCGACCATCCAGCGGACGCATACATGGCGCATACGCGTGGATGCAAAAATTCAACCCCAGCTAAAAACCTGAGAGTTACACCTGTACTATGCGAACATTGCACCTCAGACACAAACTACCCCGCGCGTATGCGCACCTGGCACGTACGCGTCCTTGATACTAATTGCGCAATGCATGCATACGCACGCTGTACGCACGCGCATCGATAGCGCCACCTACCCTCCTAGTATATTTTCCAGAGAGTTGGGCCAACCTTGGGCTAACGCTATGCCCTGCGCCTAATCCGACCCACGCGTGCGCGCACCTGGCGCGTATGCGTCCTTATGCCAATCTGCGCATCGACGCGTGAGCGTGCATGACGCGTCCACGTCGGTTAAAAAAAAGAGTTTTTTTTTCTCCTCTTCCATTTTCTTTTGTTTATCGCATTCGTATACTTCTATTCTTTGCATTTCAATTTTGTTTTTATAGTCTATTTTCATTTTATTTTCTAAGTTTCTCATTTTAATAATGGTGTTGCATATTCCTACTCAATTGTTGAGAATTTCTTGCATTATTTTCGTGCCTCTTGACTTGTTTGATATTGTTGGGTGATGAAACTTTTAACATAAATGGTCAATCTTTTATGACTCTTGTGTCTTTGTGCATTGATATGATCTCATATTGTCTTTTATGACCTACTCTTTCTTGTTCGAACTTGATGCTTTTAAATGCTCTTCATGCTTTGACTCTATTCTTGCATCAAGTATTAGTTGATATGCCTTGGCTTCTATTGTTTTCTCACTCACATGTCGTAGCTACCATGTAGTAGAGAACCATACTCTTACTTGGCATTAGCCCCCGCCTACGTTTTATTTGCATTGATATCTTTGTTGTAGGCTTAATTTTCTTTCTTTTTCTCTCCTTTTAGGTTGGCCACCAAGAAGGAAAAAGAAAAAGTTTCTAAATGGGGGCAACAAACAAGTTCATCCGCACAATCTTTTGAGGAGGCTCATCAATTGTAGCAACCCGTCCACGTTGCTCTTCTTTGCATGCACCGAAGACGGTGCAATTTTTAAGTGTGGGGAGATCGTCCGACCGATCTCCATGGGTAACAATTTTCTTTTTCAATACCAATATTAGCTAGTTGTTGCATTGCATGATAGGTTAGATGTAGTTAGAATTTGTACATATTTTTTTACCACTTCTTTCTTATTAGGACTAATTGGTTAGGGTGATGATTTCTTTTCCAAGAAACTGTTTTAGGGCACCCTACCAATTTGTAAAAATTTTTTTGTTGAACTTATTTTGGAACATGGTTTTTGAGCTAAGAACACAAGCTTGTGAGTTTTGAGCCTAATGACGTAGTTACATCTTATAACCACTTATTTTCCCTTCTTGTGTGCAATTGTTCTCTTTCTATGATTGCAATATTTGATTTGTTTAATTCTATATGTCTATTATTCCTTGTATTCATGCACTTATATGATTGAGGCCATTGTTTCATTGGATCACTTACCCAAATAGCCTACCTTTTACTCTCCATTGTTAACCAATTTGGAGCCTACGCTTAATCCAATTATTCTTTATTTTAGCACATTACAAGCCTAAAGCGGAAAACAATAAAAGTCCCTTGTTTGGATCTTTGATTAGCTTAGGCTAGTGAGAGTGTTTATTATTCAAATTTAGGGAGATTTGGAAACATTGGTTGGGATAAAAGGGTGTTTTGTATTTCTATATTTAGGAATTGGGTGCATACTCATGTATTGATTAAATGTATAAACCTTATGTATTGATGTTCTTGTATGTAGCTTGAAAGAAAGAAAAAAATGAGAAAAACAAAAGAAGAAGAAAAAGAAAAAAAATAAATGTGAAAAAGAAAAAAAAAAAGAAAAAAATAGAAAAAGAAAGAAAAAGAAGAAAAACAATAAAAAGGGGACAAAATGCCCCCACGTGAGTCCAATAAGAGTCAATGCATAAGTGTTGTGAAATGAAAAAAGAAAATGCATGAGTATGTGAAAAAGTGAAGGATGGGTAGTTATGTTAGCACTTAATTGTATAGGCTATTATCTAGGTTAGGTGGGAAAGCTTAAGTCAATCAAAGATTCAAATTCTAGTCCACTTATCCATATATGATCCTATCTTGACCCTAGCCCCATTACAACCTTTGGAAAAGTCCTCATGATGAATGTATGCATGCATTGAATAATTATTGATTGTTAGATGAAAAACAAATCTTGGAAAGTATGATTAGGGGAGAATTGAGAGAATCGACCCTACACACTTGAGCGACTAGAGTGCAAACACTTCTGGTGAGGGTTCGATGCTCAATTCCTTGCTTCCTGACTTTCATGAGCGTTCTTCTTGCAAGTCTACTTGAACTTCCTTTTTATACTTGAATTCGTAGGATTCATGAGTCGTCATATGACCTTAGCCCTACCCATTTATACATGCTCTTGGAGGATTGATTTATTTTTTAACCAAGTAGGTAGGATCATTTTGCATTTAGTTGTATTCATTTAGATAGGATGCATATAGATAGATTGTATTGAATAAATGATCATACCCCTTTTCTTGTGCTTCTTGGTTTAGCATGAGAACATGCTATCGTTTAAGTGTGGGAAGGTTGATAAACCCTATTTTTAGGGTTTATCTTGTGTTGAATTTAGAGTATTTTGTCAACCTTTTCTCACACTTATCCAAAGAAATAGCATGGTTTTGTAAATTCTCCTTTAATTGTGCTTAAGAGTGAAAATATACTTTTTGGGACATAAAATAGCTAAATTTAATTCACCTTGATTCCATTAGATGCCTTGATATGATTGTTAAGTGATTACATGTTTAGGTGGCAATGATTGGATCAAGGGAATGAAGAAAAAGCATGTAGAAATGGAGAACTCATGAAGAAATAAAGGAATCGCAAAGCTGTCAAGCCCAACCTCTTTGCACTTAATCGATTATAACTTGAGCTACAGAGGTCCAAACGATGCGGTTTCAGTTGCGTTGGAAATCTAACATCCGGGGCTTCGAAATGATATAAGATTTGCCATAGTTTTCGCGTGTATAGAGATGCGTACGTGCACTATACGCATACGCACCAATGGCTGCACGTGATTCACTTAATGCAACTCGTGGCCAGCAATTTTAGGAGCATTTTGGGATCAATCCAACTCATTTTTGATGCTATTTAACCCAAAGATTGAAGAGGGATGAGGCATCTTTAGTCATAGTTAGTCTTAGTTTAAGTTTTAGGAGGAAAAATTTAGTTTCTAGAGAGAGAAGCTCTCACTTCTCTCTAGGATTAGGATTAGGTTAGATCTAGATTTGGAATTCTTAGATCTAGGTTAATTTCATGCTTTGATTCACTTTTCCTTTTGTAATTCTTCTTCTTCTACATCTCTTCTCTCTAGTTTAACATTTAATTCTTATAATTCTCTACTTTTATGTTGATGCATTTTTGTTCTTCCATTTTCCTTTTTATGCAATTCATGTTTTGATTTCCTTTATTGTTCATTTGATTTGTTGTTGTTTAATTCCTTGTAATTGAGTAGTGTAAATTTACTTTCCTTGCAATTTTACTATGCTTTCCTTTTATGCCTTCCAAGTGTTTGATGAAATGCTTGGAAGGATGTTAGAGTAGATTTTTTTTCTCTTGGCTTGGAAAGGTAACTTAGGAACTCTTGAGTTACTAATGTCCAAGTAATTGATGATTGGGATCCATTAACTCTAGTTCTCACTAATTGAATTAGTGGAGAGTTAGGACTTATGGACTAGGATTGATATAGCTCATTTGACTTTCCTTTACTACTAGTTAGAGGATGATTTAATGGGATTGATCATTGCCAATTCTCAAGTTGTGGTCCACCAACCCTTGCCAAGACCTTTATAGCTATTAGTTTACTTCCATTGCCACTTACTTTTCACGCTGGTGCACGAAATTGTGATCATCAATGGCGCCATCAACATGGTGCGCTCAATTTCAATCTCAACTCTTTATCACAACTTCACACAACTAACCAGCAAGTGCACTGGGTCGTCCAAGTAATAAACCTTACGCGAGTAAGGGTCGATCCCACGGAGATTGTTGGTATGAAGCAAGCTATGGTCATCTTGTAAATCTCAGTCAGGCGGATTCAAATGGTTATGGAGGATTAATGATTAAAAGATGAATAAAACATAAAATAAAGATAGAGATACTTATGTAACTCATTGGTGAGAATTTCAGATAAGCGTATGGAGATGCTTTGTCCCTTCCGTCTCTCTGCTTTCCTACTGTTTTCATCCAATCCTTCTTACTCCTTTCCATGGCAAGCTATATGTTGGGCATCACCGTTGTCAATGGCTACAGTGCTGTCCTCTCAGTGAAAATGTTCAACGCGCTCTGTCACAGCACGGCTAATCATCTGTCGGTTCTCTATCAGGTTGGAATATAATCCAGTGATTCTTTTGCGTCTGTCACTAACGCCCAGCCTTTAGGAGTTTGAAGCTCGTCACAATCATTCAATCCTTGAATCCTACTCAGAATACCACAAACAAGGTTTAGACCTTCCGGATTCTCTTGAATGCCGCCATCAATTCTAGCTTATACCACGAAGATTCTGATTAAGGAATCCAAGAGACATCCACTCAGTCTAAGGTAGAACGGAGGTGGTTGTCAGGCACACGTTCATAGGTGAGAATGATGATGAGTGTCACGGATCATCACATTCATCAAGTTGAGGAACAAGTGATATCTTAGAACAAGAATAAGCCGAATTGAATAGAAGAACAATAGTAATTGCATTAATACTCGAGGTACAGCAGAGCTCCACACCTTAATCTATGGTGTGTAGAAACTCCACCGTTGAAAATACATAAGAACAAGGTCTAGGCATGGCCGGGAGGCCAGCCCCCATAATCTAAGAACTAGACATCCAAAGATGATCTAGAGATCTAAAGTGATCAAAAGATGAAAATACAATATCAAAAGGTCCTATTTATAGAGAACTAGTAGCTTAGGGTTTACAAAAATGAGTAAATGACATAAAAATCCACTTCTGGGCCCACTTGGTGTGTGCTTGGGCTGAGCATTGAAGCATTTTCGTGTAAAGACTTTTCTTGGAGTTAAACACCAGCTTTTGTGCCAGTTTGGGCGTTTAACTCCCATTCTTGTGCCAGTTCCGGCGTTTTACGCCAGAATTCTTGAGCTGACATAGAACGCCTGTTTGGGCCATCAAATATTAAGCAACGTATGGACTATTATACATTGTTGGAAAGCCCAGGAGGTCTACGTTTTAACGCAATTGAGAGCGCGCCAATTGGGTTTCTGTAGCTCTAGAAAATCCACTTCGAGTGCAGAGAGGTCAGAACCCAACAGCATCTGCAGTCCTTTTCAGCCTCTGAATCAGATTTTTGCTCAGGTCCCTCAATTTCTGCCAGAAAATACCTGAAATCACAGAAAAACACAAAAACTCATAGTAAAGTCCAGAAAAGTGAATTTTAAATAAAAACTAATAAAAATATAATAAAAACTAACTAAAACATACTAAAAACATACTAAAAACAATGCCAAAAAGGGTATAAATTATCCGCTCATCACAACACCAAACTTAAATTGTTGCTTGTCCCCAAGCAACTAAAAATCAAATAAGATAAAAATAAGAAAATATGCAATGAATTCCAAAAACATCTATGAAGATCAGTATTAATTAGATGAGCAGGGCTTTTAGCTTTTTGCCTCTGAACAGTTTTGGCATCTCACTTTATCTTTTAAAATTCAGAATGATGGGCTTCTATAGGAACTCAGAATTCAGATAGTGTTATTGATTCTCCTAGTTAAGTATGATGATTCTTGAACATAGCTACTTTATGAGTCTTGGCCGTGTCCCAAAGCACTCTGTCTTCCAGTATTACCACCGTATACCTACATGCCACAGACACATAACTGGGTGAACCTTTTCAGATTGTGACTCAGCATTGCTAGAGTCCCCAATTAGAGGTGTCCAGGATTCTTAAGCACACTCTTTTTGCTTTGGATCATGACTTTATTATTATATTATTTTTTTGTATTCACTGCTTTTTCTTGCTTCAAGAATCATTTTTATGATTTTTCAGATCCTCAGTAACATGTCTCCTTTTTCATCATTCTTTCAAGAGCCAACATTCATGAACAACAAACTCAAAAGACATATGCACTGTTTAAGCATACATTCAGAAATCAAAAGTATTGCCACCACATCAAAATAATTAATCTGTTATAAAATTCAAAATTCATGCAATTCTTTTCTTTTTCAATTAAGAACATTTTTCATTTAAAAAAGGTGATGGATTCATAGGACATTCATAATTATAAGGCATAGACACTAAGACACTAATGATCATAAGACACAAACATAGATAAACATAAGCATAAAAATTTGAAAAAATAGAAAAATAAAGAACAAGGAGATTAAAGAACGGGTCCACCTTAGTGATGGCAGCTTGTTCTTCCTCTTGAAGATCTTATGGAGTGCTTGAGCTCCTCAATGTCTCTTCCTTGCCTTTGTTGCTCCTCTCTCATGATTCTTTGATCTTCTCTAATTTTATGGAGGAGAATGGAATGTTCTTGGTGCTCCACCCTTAGTTGTCCCATGTTAGAACTCAATTCTCCTAGGGAGGTGTTGATTTGCTCCCAATAGTTTTGTGGAGGAAAGTGCATCCCTTGAGGCATCTCAGGGATGTCATGATGAGTGGGATCTCTTGTTTGCTCCATCCTTTTCTTAGTGATGGGCTTGTCCTCGTCAATGAGGATGTCTCCCTCTATGTCAATTCTGACTGAATAACAGAGGTGACAAATGAGATGAGGGAAGGCTAACCTTGCCAAGGTAGAGGACTTGTCCGCCACCTTATAAAGTTCTTGGGATATAACCTCATGAACTTCTACTTCCTCTCTAATCATGATGCTATGAATCATGATAGCCCGGTCTATAGTAACTTCAGACCGGTTGCTAGTGGAAATGATCGAGCGTTGGATAAACTCCAACCATCCTCTAGCCACGGGCTTGAAGTCATGCCTTTTCAATTGAACCGGCTTCCCTCTTGAATCTCTCTTCCATTGAGTGCCCTCTTCACAAATGTCTATGAGGACTTGGTCCAACCTTTGATCAAAGTTGACCCTTCTAGTATAGGGGTGTTCATCTCCTTGCATCATAGGCAAGTTGAATGCCAACCTTACATTTTCCGGACTAAAATCTAAGCATTTCCCCCGAACCATTGTAAGCCAATTCTTTGGGTCCGAGTTCACACTTTGATCATGGTTCTTGGTGATCCATGCATTGGCATAGAACTCTTGAACCATTAAGATTCTGACTTGTTGAATGGGGTTGGTAAGAACTTCCCAACCTCTTCTTCGGATCTCATGTCGGATCTCCGGATATTCACTCTTTTTGAGTTTGAAAGGGACCTCGGTGATCACTTTTTTCATGGCCACAACTTCATAGAAGTGGTCTTGATGCACCCTTGAGATGAATCTCTCCATCTCCCATGACTCGAAGGTGGAAGCTTTTGCCTTTCCTTTCCTCTTTCTAGAGGTTTCTCCGGCCTTAGATGCCATAAATGGTTATGAAAAAACAAAAAGCAATGCTTTTACCACACCAAACTTAGAAGGTTTGCTCATCCTCGAGCAAAAGAAGAAAGAAGAGAGTAGAAGAAGAAGAAATAGAGGAGATGGAGGTGGCTTTGTGGTTCGGCCAAGGGGAGAAGTAGTGTTTAGGTTGTGTGAAAAGGAAGGAGTGAAGAAGGGTTTATATAGGAGTGGAGAGGGGGTGTATGGCTCGGCCATAATGGGTGGGTTTGGGAAGGAAAGTGGTTTGAATTTGAATGGTGAGGTAGGTGGGGTTTTATGAAGGATGGATGTGAGTGGTGAAGAGAATAGGGGGATTTGATAGGTGGGGAGTTTTTGGGGAAGAGGTGTTGAGGTGATTGGTGAATGGGTGAAGAAGAGAGAGAGTGGTGGGGTAGGTGGGGATTCTGTGGGATCCACAGATCCTGAGGTGTCAAGGAAAATTTATCCCTGCACCAAGTGACGAGCAAAAATGCTCCTTATGCCAATTGTGGCATTAAACACTGGGCTGGTGCCCATTTCTAGCGTTTAATGCCAGCTTCTTGCCCCTTCTTGGTGTTTAACGCCAGTCTGGTGCCCCTTTCTGGCGTTTAACGCCAGTCTGGTGCCCTTTTCTGGCTTTAAATGCCCAGAATGGTGCCAGACTTGGCGTTAAATGCCCATTTGCTGCCTTTACTGGTGTTTAAACGGCAACAAGTTTTCCTCCAGGGTGTGCTATTTTTCTTTCTGTTTTTCATTCTGTTTTTGCTTTTTTTCAATTGATTTTGTGACTTTCCATGATCATCAACCTATAAAAAACATAAAATAACAAAGGAAAATAGATAAATATAACATTGGGTTGCCTCCCAACAAGCGCTTCTTTAATGTCAGTAGCTTGACAGTGGGCTCTCATGGAGCCTCACAGATACTCAGAGCAATGTTGGAACCTTCCAACGCCAAACTTAGAGTTTGAATGTGGGGGTTCAACACCAAACTTAGAAGTTGGTTGTGGCCTCCCAACACTAAACTTAGAGTTTGACTGTGGGGCTCTGTTTGACTCTATTTTGAGAGAAGCTCTTCATGCTTCCTCTCAATGGTTACAGAGGGATATCCTTGAGCCTTAAACACAAAGAATTCTTCATTCACTTGAATGATCAATTCTCCTCTGTCAACATCAATCACAGCCTTTGTTGTGGCTAGGAAGGGTCTGCCAAGGATGATGGATTCATCCATGCACTTCCCAGTCTCTAGGACTATAAAATCAGCAGGGATGTAATGGTCTTCAACCTTTACCAGAACATCCTCTACAAGTCCATAAGCTTGTTTTCTTGAATTGTCTGCCATCTCTAGTGAGATTCTTGCAGCTTGTACCTCAAAGATCCCTAGCTTCTCCATTACAGAGAGAGGCATGATGTTTATGCTTGAACCTAGGTCACAAAGAGCCTTCTCAAAGGTCATGGTGCCTACTATACAAGGTATTGAGAAGTTCCCAGGGTCCTGTCTCTTTTGAGGTAATCTCTGCCTAGACAAGTCATCCAGTTCTTTGGTGAGCAAAGGGGGTTCATCCTCCCAAGTCTCATTACCAAATAACTTGTCATTTAGCTTCATGATTGCTCCAAGGTACTTAACAACTTGCTCTTCAGTGACATCTTCATCCTCTTCAGAGGAAGAATACTCATCAGAGCTCATGAATGGCAGAAGTAAATCCAATGGAATCTCTATGGTCTCAGTGTGAGCCTCAGATTCCCATGGTTCCTCATTAGGGAACTCATTGGAGGCCAGTGGTCGTCCATTGAGGTCTTCCTCAGTGGCGATCACTGCCTCTCCCTCCTCTCCAAATTCGGCCATGTTGATGGCCTTGCACTCTCCTTTTGGATTCTCTTCTGTATTGCTTGGAAGAGTACTAGGAGGGAGTTCAGTAACTTTCTTACTCAGCTGACCCACTTGTGCCTCCAAGTTTCTAATGGAGGACTTTTTTTCAGTCATGAAACTTTGAGTGGTTTTGATTAGATCAGAGACTATGGTTGCTAAGTCAGAGTGGCTCTGCTTAGAATTCTCTATCTGTTGCTGAGAAGATGATGGAAAAGGCTTGCCATTGCTAAACCTATTTCTTCCACCATTATTGTTGTTGAAACCTTGTTGAAGTCTCTGTTGATCATTTCATGAGAGATTTGGATGATTTCTCCATGAAGGATTATAGGTGTTTCCATAGGGTTCTCCCATGTAATTCACCTCTTCCATTGAAGGGTTCTCAGGATCATAAGCTTCTTCTTCAGATGAAGCATCCTTAGTACTGCCTGGTGTAGCTTGCATTCCAGATAGACTTTGAGAAATCATATTGACTTGCTGAGTCAATATTTTGTTCTGAGCCAATATGGCATTCAGAGTATCAATCTCAAGAACTCCTTTCTTCTGATTCGTCCCATTGTTCATAGGATTCCTTTCAGAAGTGTACATGAATTGGTTATTTGCAACCATTTCAATGAGTTCTTGAGCTTCTGCAGGCGTCTTTTTCAGATGAAATGATCCTTCAGCAGAGCTGTCCAATGACATCTTGGACAATTCAGACAGACCATCATAGAAGATACCTATGATGCTCCATTCAGAAAGCATGTCAGAGGGACACTTTCTGATTAATTGTTTGTATCTTTCCCAAGCTTCATAGAGGGATTCACCTTCCTTTTGTCTGAAGGTTTGGACTTCCACTCTAAGCTTACTCAATTTTTGAGGTGGAAAGAACTTTGCCAAGAAGGCATTGACTAGCTTTTCCCAAGAGTTCAGGCTTTCTTTAGGTTGTGAGTCCAACCATATCCTAGCTCTGTCTCTTACAACAAAAGGGAATAGCATAATTCTGTAGACCTCAGGGTCAACCCCATTGGTCTTGACAATGTCACAGATTTGCAAGAACTCAGCTAAAACTGATGAGGATCTTCCAATGGAAGTCCATGAAACTTTCAATTCTATTGCATTAGAGAAACTAATTGAGGCTTAAGCTCAAACTTGTTTGCTCCAATGGCAGGGATAGAGATGCTTCTCCCATAGAAGTCGGGAGTAGGTGCAGTAAAGTCACCCAGCACCTTCATTGCATTGTTTGCATTGTTGTTGTTTTCGGCTGCCATGTCTTCTTCTTGTTTGAAGATTTCTTTTAGGTCCTCTACAGAGAGTAGTGCTTTAGCTTCTCTTAGCTTTCGCTTCAAGGTCCTTTCAGGTTCAGGGTCAGCCTCAACAAGAATACCTTTGTCTTTGCTCCTGCTCATATGAAAGAGAAGAGAACAAAAAAATATGGAATCCTCTATGTCACAGTATAGAGATTCCTTGAGGTGTCAGAGGAAAAGAAAAATAGAAGGAAGAGGTATAAGAATTCGAACTTAGAAAGATAGAGTTCAAATTGTGCATTGAGGAGGAGTGTTAGTCCATAAATAGAAAGATGTGAGAAGAGGGGAAGAAAATTTGGAAAATTAAAGTGAATTAATTAAAAGAAATTTTGAAAAAATGGTAATTGATTTTCAAAAACAAAGATTGGGAAAGAAATTAAGTGAAATTTGAAAAAGATTTTGAAAATAGAAATAAAAAAGATATGATTGAAAACTATTTTGAAAAAGATGTGATTAAGAAGATATGATTGAAAAATAATTTAAAAAGATTTGATTTTTTAAAATTAATGACTTGGCTAACAAGAAAAGATATGATTCAAACATTAAAACTTTCTCAACAGAAAAGGCAACATACTTGAAATGTTGAATCAAATAATTAATTGTTAGCAAGTGTTTTTGAAAAATGGAAAGAAATTGATTTTGAAAAGATATGATTGAAAAGATATGATTTGAAAAAGATTTGATTTTGAAAAATTATGGAAACTTGAAAAAAATCTGAATTAAAAACAAAATCTTCCCTCTTGTGCCATCCTGGCGCTAAACGCCCAGAATGGTATCCATTCTGGCATTTAACGCCCAAAATGCTACCCCTTTGGGCATTAAACGCCCAGCCAGGTACCCTGGCTGGCGTTTAAACGCCAGTTTTCCTTCCTCACTGGGTGTTTTGAACGCCCAGCCTTTTTCTGTGTAATTCCTCTGCTGTATGTTCTGAATCTTCAATTCTCTGTATTATTGACTTGAAAAGACACAAATTAAAATTTTTTTTGAATTTTTAATAATGAGGAATAATCAAAATTCAACTAAGATCAAATAAACAATGCATGCAAGACACCAAACTTAGAAGTTTGTATACTACTGACATTAACAAATTGAGAATGCATATGAGAAACAACAAAACACTTAAGACAAGAGAATTTAAAGATTAGAGCAAGGAAATCATCAAGAACAACTTGAAGATCAATGAAGACACATGATTGAATTCAAAGAATGCATTTAATTGACACCAAACTTAAAATGAGACACTAGACTCAACAAGAAACATAAAATATTTTTGTTTTTTAAGATTTTATAATTTTTTTGGATTTTTCGAAAATTATATGGAAAAGAAAATAAAGAGGATCAAAATTTTTAATAAGAATTCCAGGAATCATACAATGTTAGTCTAAAGCTTCAGTCTAAAGAAATTAGACATGGCTAGCCAAGCTTCAGCAGGACATTACATTCAAGAGTTAAATTGATGAAAATCAATCAGCTTTGGTGATGATAAGAACATCACCTTGAAACTCTAGAATTCATTCTTAAAAATTCTGAAAAATACCTAATCTAAGCAACAAGATGAACCGACAGTTGTCTAAACCCAAACAATCCCCGGCAACGACGCCAAAAACTTGGTGTTGTTGCTGGATCAAAACTTGGCACTGTTATTGCAGGGAACAAATGTGAAACTGTAGTTAGGACATTTAATTCCCCGGCAACGGCGCCAAAAACTTGGTGCGCTCAATTGCAATCTCAACTCTTTATTACAACTTCGCACAACTAACCAGCAAGTGCACTGGTTCGTCCAAGTAATAAACCTTACGCGAGTAAGGGTCGATCCCATAGAGATTGTTGGTATGAAGCAAGCTATGGTCATCTTGTAAATCTCAGTCAGGCGGATTCAAATGGTTATGGAGGATTAATGATTAAAAGATGAATAAAACATAAAATAAAGATAGAGATACTTATGTAACTCATTGGTGAGAATTTCAGATAAGCGTATGGAGATGCTTTGTCCCTTCCATCTCTCTGCTTTCCTACTGTCTTCATCCAATCCTTCTTACTCCTTTCCATGGCAAGCTGTATGTTGGGCATCACCGTTGTCAATGGTTACAGTCCCGTCCTCTCAGTGAAAATGTTCAACGCGCTCTGTCACAGCATGGCTAATCATCTGTCGGTTCTCAATCAGGTTGGAATAGAATCCAGTGATTCTTTTGCGTCTGTCACTAACGCCCAGCCTTCAGGAGTTTGAAGCTCGTCACAATCATTCAATCCTTGAATCCTACTCAGAATACCACAGACAAGGTTTAGACCTTCCAGATTCTCTTGAATGCCGCCATCAATTCTAGCTTATACCACGAAGATTCTGATTAAGGAATCCAAGAGACATCCACTCAGTCTAAGGTAGAACGGAGGTGGTTGTCAGGCACACGTTCATAGGTGAGAATGATGATGAGTGTCACGGATCATCACATTCATCAAGTTGAGGAACAAGTGATATCTTAGAACAAGAATAAGCCGAATTGAATAGAAGAACAATAGTAATTGCATTAATACTCGAGGTACAGCAGAGCTCCACACCTTAATCTATGGTGTGTAGAAACTCCACCGTTGAAAATACATAAGAACAAGGTCTAGGCATGGCCGGGAGGCCAGCCCCCATAATCTAAGAACAAGACGTCCAAAGATGATCTAGAGATCTAAAGTGATCAAAAGATGAAAATACAATAGCAAACGGTCCTATTTATAGAGAACTAGTAGCTTAGGGTTTACAAAAAAGAGTAAATGACGTAAAAATCCACTTCTGGGCCCACTTGGTGTGTGCTTGGGCTGAGCATTGAAGCATTTTCGTGTAAAGACTTTTCTTGGAGTTAAACACCAGCTTTTGTGCCAGTTTGGGCGTTTAACTCCCATTCTTGTGCCAGTTCCGGCGTTTTACGCCAGAATTCTTGAGCTGACATAGAACGCCTGTTTGGGCCATCAAATATTAAGCAACGTATGGACTATTATACATTGTTGGAAAGCCCAGGAGGTCTACGTTTTAACGCAATTGAGAGCGCGCCAATTGGGTTTCTGTAGCTCTAGAAAATCCACTTCGAGTGCAGAGAGGTCAGAACCCAACAGCATCTGCAGTCCTTTTCAGCCTCTGAATCAGATTTTTGCTCAGGTCCCTCAATTTCTGCCAGAAAATACCTGAAATCACAGAAAAACACAAAAACTCATAGTAAAGTCCAGAAAAGTGAATTTTAAATAAAAACTAATAAAAATATAATAAAAACTAACTAAAACATACTAAAAACATACTAAAAACAATGCCAAAAAGGGTATAAATTATCCGCTCATCACAACACCAAACTTAAATTGTTGCTTGTCCCCAAGCAACTAAAAATCAAATAAGATAAAAATAAGAAAATATGCAATGAATTCCAAAAACATCTATGAAGATCAGTATTAATTAGATGAGCAGGGCTTTTAGCTTTTTGCCTCTGAACAGTTTTGGCATCTCACTTTATCTTTTAAAATTCAGAATGATGGGCTTCTATAGGAACTCAGAATTCAGATAGTGTTATTGATTCTCCTAGTTAAGTATGATGATTCTTGAACATAGCTACTTTATGAGTCTTGGCCGTGTCCCAAAGCACTCTGTCTTCCAGTATTACCACCGTATACCTACATGCCACAGACACATAACTGGGTGAACCTTTTCAGATTGTGACTCAGCATTGCTAGAGTCCCCAATTAGAGGTGTCCAGGATTCTTAAGCACACTCTTTTTGCTTTGGATCATGACTTTATTATTATATTATTTTTTTGTATTCACTGCTTTTTCTTGCTTCAAGAATCATTTTTATGATTTTTCAGATCCTCAGTAACATGTCTCCGTTTTCATCATTCTTTCAAGAGCCAACATTCATGAACAACAAACTCAAAAGACATATGCACTGTTTAAGCATACATTCAGAAATCAAAAGTATTGCCACCACATCAAAATAATTAATCTGTTATAAAATTCAAAATTCATGCAATTCTTTTCTTTTTCAATTAAGAACATTTTTCATTTAAAAAAGGTGATGGATTCATAGGACATTCATAATTATAAGGCATAGACACTAAGACACTAATGATCATAAGACACAAACATAGATAAACATAAGCATAAAAATTTGAAAAAATAGAAAAATAAAGAACAAGGAGATTAAAGAACGGGTCCACCTTAGTGATGGCAGCTTGTTCTTCCTCTTGAAGATCTTATGGAGTGCTTGAGCTCCTCAATGTCTCTTCCTTGCCTTTGTTGCTCCTCTCTCATGATTCTTTGATCTTCTCTAATTTTATGGAGGAGAATGGAATGTTCTTGGTGCTCCACCCTTAGTTGTCCCATGTTAGAACTCAATTCTCCTAGGGAGGTGTTGATTTGCTCCCAATAGTTTTGTGGAGGAAAGTGCATCCCTTGAGGCATCTCAGGGATGTCATGATGAGTGGGATCTCTTGTTTGCTCCATCCTTTTCTTAGTGATGGGCTTGTCCTCGTCAATGAGGATGTCTCCCTCTATGTCAATTCTGACTGAATAACAGAGGTGACAAATGAGATGAGGGAAGGCTAACCTTGCCAAGGTAGAGGACTTGTCCGCCACCTTATAAAGTTCTTGGGATATAACCTCATGAACTTCTACTTCCTCTCTAATCATGATGCTATGAATCATGATAGCCCGGTCTATAGTAACTTCAGACCGGTTGCTAGTGGAAATGATCGAGCGTTGGATAAACTCCAACCATCCTCTAGCCACGGGCTTGAAGTCATGCCTTTTCAATTGAACCGGCTTCCCTCTTGAATCTCTCTTCCATTGAGTGCCCTCTTCACAAATGTCTATGAGGACTTGGTCCAACCTTTGATCAAAGTTGACCCTTCTAGTATAGGGGTGTTCATCTCCTTGCATCATAGGCAAGTTGAATGCCAACCTTACATTTTCCGGACTAAAATCTAAGCATTTCCCCCGAACCATTGTAAGCCAATTCTTTGGGTCCGAGTTCACACTTTGATCATGGTTCTTGGTGATCCATGCATTGGCATAGAACTCTTGAACCATTAAGATTCTGACTTGTTGAATGGGGTTGGTAAGAACTTCCCAACCTCTTCTTCGGATCTCATGTCGGATCTCCGGATATTCACTCTTTTTGAGTTTGAAAGGGACCTCGGTGATCACTTTTTTCATGGCCACAACTTCATAGAAGTGGTCTTGATGCACCCTTGAGATGAATCTCTCCATCTCCCATGACTCGAAGGTGGAAGCTTTTGCCTTTCCTTTCCTCTTTCTAGAGGTTTCTCCGGCCTTAGATGCCATAAATGGTTATGAAAAAACAAAAAGCAATGCTTTTACCACACCAAACTTAGAAGGTTTGCTCATCCTCGAGCAAAAGAAGAAAGAAGAGAGTAGAAGAAGAAGAAATAGAGGAGATGGAGGTGGCTTTGTGGTTCGGCCAAGGGGAGAAGTAGTGTTTAGGTTGTGTGAAAAGGAAGGAGTGAAGAAGGGTTTATATAGGAGTGGAGAGGGGGTGTATGGCTCGGCCATAATGGGTGGGTTTGGGAAGGAAAGTGGTTTGAATTTGAATGGTGAGGTAGGTGGGGTTTTATGAAGGATGGATGTGAGTGGTGAAGAGAATAGGGGGATTTGATAGGTGGGGAGTTTTTGGGGAAGAGGTGTTGAGGTGATTGGTGAATGGGTGAAGAAGAGAGAGAGTGGTGGGGTAGGTGGGGATTCTGTGGGATCCACAGATCTTGAGGTGTCAAGGAAAATTTATCCCTGCACCAAGTGACGAGCAAAAATGCTCCTTATGCCAATTGTGGCATTAAACACTGGGCTGGTGCCCATTTCTAGCGTTTAATGCCAGCTTCTTGCCCCTTCTTGGTGTTTAACGCCAGTCTGGTGCCCCTTTCTGGCGTTTAACGCCAGTCTGGTGCCCTTTTCTGGCTTTAAATGCCCAGAATGGTGCCAGACTTGGCGTTAAATGCCCATTTGCTGCCTTTACTGGTGTTTAAACGGCAACAAGTTTTCCTCCAGGGTGTGCTATTTTTCTTTCTGTTTTTCATTCTGTTTTTGCTTTTTTTCAATTGATTTTGTGACTTTCCATGATCATCAACCTATAAAAAACATAAAATAACAAAGGAAAATAGATAAATATAACATTGGGTTGCCTCCCAACAAGCGCTTCTTTAATGTCAGTAGCTTGACAGTGGGCTCTCATGGAGCCTCACAGATACTCAGAGCAATGTTGGAACCTTCCAACGCCAAACTTAGAGTTTGAATGTGGGGGTTCAACACCAAACTTAGAAGTTGGTTGTGGCCTCCCAACACTAAACTTAGAGTTTGACTGTGGGGCTCTGTTTGACTCTATTTTGAGAGAAGCTCTTCATGCTTCCTCTCAATGGTTACAGAGGGATATCCTTGAGCCTTAAACACAAAGAATTCTTCATTCACTTGAATGATCAATTCTCCTCTGTCAACATCAATCACAGCCTTTGTTGTGGCTAGGAAGGGTCTGCCAAGGATGATGGATTCATCCATGCACTTCCCAGTCTCTAGGACTATAAAATCAGCAGGGATGTAATGGTCTTCAACCTTTACCAGAACATCCTCTACAAGTCCATAAGCTTGTTTTCTTGAATTGTCTGCCATCTCTAGTGAGATTCTTGCAGCTTGTACCTCAAAGATCCCTAGCTTCTCCATTACAGAGAGAGGCATGATGTTTATGCTTGAACCTAGGTCACAAAGAGCCTTCTCAAAGGTCATGGTGCCTACTATACAAGGTATTGAGAAGTTCCCAGGGTCCTGTCTCTTTTGAGGTAATCTCTGCCTAGACAAGTCATCCAGTTCTTTGGTGAGCAAAGGGGGTTCATCCTCCCAAGTCTCATTACCAAATAACTTGTCATTTAGCTTCATGATTGCTCCAAGGTACTTAACAACTTGCTCTTCAGTGACATCTTCATCCTCTTCAGAGGAAGAATACTCATCAGAGCTCATGAATGGCAGAAGTAAATCCAATGGAATCTCTATGGTCTCAGTGTGAGCCTCAGATTCCCATGGTTCCTCATTAGGGAACTCATTGGAGGCCAGTGGTCGTCCATTGAGGTCTTCCTCAGTGGCGATCACTGCCTCTCCCTCCTCTCCAAATTCGGCCATGTTGATGGCCTTGCACTCTCCTTTTGGATTCTCTTCTGTATTGCTTGGAAGAGTACTAGGAGGGAGTTCAGTAACTTTCTTACTCAGCTGACCCACTTGTGCCTCCAAGTTTCTAATGGAGGACTTTTTTTCAGTCATGAAACTTTGAGTGGTTTTGATTAGATCAGAGACTATGGTTGCTAAGTCAGAGTGGCTCTGCTTAGAATTCTCTATCTGTTGCTGAGAAGATGATGGAAAAGGCTTGCCATTGCTAAACCTATTTCTTCCACCATTATTGTTGTTGAAACCTTGTTGAAGTCTCTGTTGATCATTTCATGAGAGATTTGGATGATTTCTCCATGAAGGATTATAGGTGTTTCCATAGGGTTCTCCCATGTAATTCACCTCTTCCATTGAAGGGTTCTCAGGATCATAAGCTTCTTCTTCAGATGAAGCATCCTTAGTACTGCCTGGTGTAGCTTGCATTCCAGATAGACTTTGAGAAATCATATTGACTTGCTGAGTCAATATTTTGTTCTGAGCCAATATGGCATTCAGAGTATCAATCTCAAGAACTCCTTTCTTCTGATTCGTCCCATTGTTCATAGGATTCCTTTCAGAAGTGTACATGAATTGGTTATTTGCAACCATTTCAATGAGTTCTTGAGCTTCTGCAGGCGTCTTTTTCAGATGAAATGATCCTTCAGCAGAGCTGTCCAATGACATCTTGGACAATTCAGACAGACCATCATAGAAGATACCTATGATGCTCCATTCAGAAAGCATGTCAGAGGGACACTTTCTGATTAATTGTTTGTATCTTTCCCAAGCTTCATAGAGGGATTCACCTTCCTTTTGTCTGAAGGTTTGGACTTCCACTCTAAGCTTACTCAATTTTTGAGGTGGAAAGAACTTTGCCAAGAAGGCATTGACTAGCTTTTCCCAAGAGTTCAGGCTTTCTTTAGGTTGTGAGTCCAACCATATCCTAGCTCTGTCTCTTACAACAAAAGGGAATAGCATAAGTCTGTAGACCTCAGGGTCAACCCCATTGGTCTTGACAATGTCACAGATTTGCAAGAACTCAGCTAAAACTGATGAGGATCTTCCAATGGAAGTCCATGAAACTTTCAATTCTATTGCATTAGAGAAACTAATTGAGGCTTAAGCTCAAACTTGTTTGCTCCAATGGCAGGGATAGAGATGCTTCTCCCATAGAAGTCGGGAGTAGGTGCAGTAAAGTCACCCAGCACCTTCATTGCATTGTTTGCATTGTTGTTGTTTTCGGCTGCCATGTCTTCTTCTTGTTTGAAGATTTCTTTTAGGTCCTCTACAGAGAGTAGTGCTTTAGCTTCTCTTAGCTTTCGCTTCAAGGTCCTTTCAGGTTCAGGGTCAGCCTCAACAAGAATACCTTTGTCTTTGCTCCTGCTCATATGAAAGAGAAGAGAACAAAAAAATATGGAATCCTCTATGTCACAGTATAGAGATTCCTTGAGGTGTCAGAGGAAAAGAAAAATAGAAGGAAGAGGTATAAGAATTCGAACTTAGAAAGATAGAGTTCAAATTGTGCATTGAGGAGGAGTGTTAGTCCATAAATAGAAAGATGTGAGAAGAGGGGAAGAAAATTTGGAAAATTAAAGTGAATTAATTAAAAGAAATTTTGAAAAAATGGTAATTGATTTTCAAAAACAAAGATTGGGAAAGAAATTAAGTGAAATTTGAAAAAGATTTTGAAAATAGAAATAAAAAAGATATGATTGAAAACTATTTTGAAAAAGATGTGATTAAGAAGATATGATTGAAAAATAATTTAAAAAGATTTGATTTTTTAAAATTAATGACTTGGCTAACAAGAAAAGATATGATTCAAACATTAAAACTTTCTCAACAGAAAAGGCAACATACTTGAAATGTTGAATCAAATAATTAATTGTTAGCAAGTGTTTTTGAAAAATGGAAAGAAATTGATTTTGAAAAGATATGATTGAAAAGATATGATTTGAAAAAGATTTGATTTTGAAAAATTATGGAAACTTGAAAAAAATCTGAATTAAAAACAAAATCTTCCCTCTTGTGCCATCCTGGCGCTAAACGCCCAGAATGGTATCCATTCTGGCATTTAACGCCCAAAATGCTACCCCTTTGGGCATTAAACGCCCAGCCAGGTACCCTGGCTGGCGTTTAAACGCCAGTTTTCCTTCCTCACTGGGTGTTTTGAACGCCCAGCCTTTTTCTGTGTAATTCCTCTGCTGTATGTTCTGAATCTTCAATTCTCTGTATTATTGACTTGAAAAGACACAAATTAAAATTTTTTTTGAATTTTTAATAATGAGGAATAATCAAAATTCAACTAAGATCAAATAAACAATGCATGCAAGACACCAAACTTAGAAGTTTGTATACTACTGACATTAACAAATTGAGAATGCATATGAGAAACAACAAAACACTTAAGACAAGAGAATTTAAAGATTAGAGCAAGGAAATCATCAAGAACAACTTGAAGATCAATGAAGACACATGATTGAATTCAAAGAATGCATTTAATTGACACCAAACTTAAAATGAGACACTAGACTCAACAAGAAACATAAAATATTTTTGTTTTTTAAGATTTTATAATTTTTTTGGATTTTTCGAAAATTATATGGAAAAGAAAATAAAGAGGATCAAAATTTTTAATAAGAATTCCAGGAATCATACAATGTTAGTCTAAAGCTTCAGTCTAAAGAAATTAGACATGGCTAGCCAAGCTTCAGCAGGACATTACATTCAAGAGTTAAATTGATGAAAATCAATCAGCTTTGGTGATGATAAGAACATCACCTTGAAACTCTAGAATTCATTCTTAAAAATTCTGAAAAATACCTAATCTAAGCAACAAGATGAACCGACAGTTGTCTAAACCCAAACAATCCCCGGCAACGACGCCAAAAACTTGGTGTTGTTGCTGGATCAAAACTTGGCACTGTTATTGCAGGGAACAAATGTGAAACTGTAGTTAGGACATTTAATTCCCCGGCAACGGCGCCAAAAACTTGGTGCGCTCAATTGCAATCTCAACTCTTTATTACAACTTCGCACAACTAACCAGCAAGTGCACTGGTTCGTCCAAGTAATAAACCTTACGCGAGTAAGGGTCGATCCCATAGAGATTGTTGGTATGAAGCAAGCTATGGTCATCTTGTAAATCTCAGTCAGGCGGATTCAAATGGTTATGGAGGATTAATGATTAAAAGATGAATAAAACATAAAATAAAGATAGAGATACTTATGTAACTCATTGGTGAGAATTTCAGATAAGCGTATGGAGATGCTTTGTCCCTTCCATCTCTCTGCTTTCCTACTGTCTTCATCCAATCCTTCTTACTCCTTTCCATGGCAAGCTGTATGTTGGGCATCACCGTTGTCAATGGTTACAGTCCCGTCCTCTCAGTGAAAATGTTCAACGCGCTCTGTCACAGCATGGCTAATCATCTGTCGGTTCTCAATCAGGTTGGAATAGAATCCAGTGATTCTTTTGCGTCTGTCACTAACGCCCAGCCTTCAGGAGTTTGAAGCTCGTCACAATCATTCAATCCTTGAATCCTACTCAGAATACCACAGACAAGGTTTAGACCTTCCAGATTCTCTTGAATGCCGCCATCAATTCTAGCTTATACCACGAAGATTCTGATTAAGGAATCCAAGAGACATCCACTCAGTCTAAGGTAGAACGGAGGTGGTTGTCAGGCACACGTTCATAGGTGAGAATGATGATGAGTGTCACGGATCATCACATTCATCAAGTTGAGGAACAAGTGATATCTTAGAACAAGAATAAGCCGAATTGAATAGAAGAACAATAGTAATTGCATTAATACTCGAGGTACAGCAGAGCTCCACACCTTAATCTATGGTGTGTAGAAACTCCACCGTTGAAAATACATAAGAACAAGGTCTAGGCATGGCCGGGAGGCCAGCCCCCATAATCTAAGAACAAGACGTCCAAAGATGATCTAGAGATCTAAAGTGATCAAAAGATGAAAATACAATAGCAAACGGTCCTATTTATAGAGAACTAGTAGCTTAGGGTTTACAAAAAAGAGTAAATGACGTAAAAATCCACTTTCGGGCCCACTTGGTGTGTGCTTGGGCTGAGCATTGAAGCATTTTCGTGTAGAGACTTTTCTTGGAGTTAAACGCCAGCTTTTGTGCCAGTTTGGGCGTTTAACTCCCATTCTTGTGCCAGTTTCGGCATTTTACGCCAGAATTCTTGAGCTGACTTGGAATGCCTGTTTGGGCCATCAAATCTTAGGCAAAGTATGAACTATTATACATTGATGGAAAGCGCAGGATGTCTACTTTTCAACGCAATTGAGAGCGTGCCAATTGGTCTTCTGTAACTCCAGAAATCCACTTCGAGTGCAGGGAGGTCAGAATCCAACAGCATCTGCAGTCCTTTTCAGCCTCTGAATCAGATTTTTGCTCAGGTCCCTCAATTTTAGCCAGAAAATACCTGAAATCACATGAAAACACACAAACTCATAGTAAAGTCCAGAAAAGTGAATTTTAAATAAAAACTAATAAAAATATAATAAAAACTAACTAAAACATACTAAAAACATACTAAAAACAATGCCAAAAAGCGTATAAATTATCCGCTCATCACATGCCTCTTATCAAAACCCCAAACATAACTCATAACCAATAACAAGAATACTTTGTTGTAATTCCTAGGGAGAATGACCCGAGGTTTGAATACGTCGGTTATTAATTTTAGGGGTTTGTACTTTTGACAAACAATCTTTTGTATGAAAGGATTATTGTTGGTTTTGAAACTATACTTGCAACGAGAGTTTATTGTAAAATTCTAGACCACACAAAAAACCATTCATCAGCCTGCTATTTTTGAGGAGTGGAGTTGGGATAGCTTGTGAGAAGCTAAGCTGCCTGGCTGTGTAATGAGGGGCATACAAAGTTACCATGAAACGTTCTTTTTTATGTTGAGGTAGCCCTGTAGGAATTACCTTTACACCCAGTAAATTTGCCCAACTCCTATTACAAAGCTCATTTTCTTTAGTATCATGGGGGAAGAGAAGGCGTTTAAGCCAAGCAGGACCACAATTTCGACGCAAAAAAGGGTGAAATTGAGGTCCTCATTGTGGAAGTCTTTGCAAGAATGAAAAAGAGAAAAGACAGCCCAAAATTGGTCTTCATTCGATTGTGCTTCTGGAAAATTTGGCTTGAAATTGGCCAATCGAAAGCCTTCAACGTGTTGTTTGTCTGTAGCGCCACCTCCAGTCTTTGTCATATACTTTTCAAAAATGGCGTTGAGCCATAGTTAAAGGAACCAGAGAGGACTAACTGTACTGATTAAATAGTTATTTCGAAGACAATTAACAAACTCTCCAAGTTAAAGTTGTTCCCTTCATGAAGTTGAGCGGCAAGAGGAAGGAAAAGCTTTGACATTTGTACACTTCGAGAGCAGAAGGCAATTGCATCTAGCCAGTAGAACAGAAGGCTACATGTTCATCATCTGTAATGGCAGTGCCCTCTGCGCCCATGTGATGAGCAATAAAGTCACTGTAACAAGTTTTGGGGGCAATGTTGTACTGTTGCCTTGGATGCTACATCGGGAGTGACATACCAATCATCCCTCAAGGAAGATGAAAATTATTGGTAGTCCTATTCTAGAAAAAGGTCACGGCTCCGATCATCCAAGGGAGTGTCGAGAAAGTGAGAAAGTCTTACAAGATCTTGAGTCCCGAAAGTCCCCCAAGCAGCACTCTTTGATGGAGCAAAATGTTTATACCAGGCTGTGAAGTCAGTTCCTAGAAAAGTGATCTTAGGGTTGTTCCTAAATGGTTTTTGGTTGGTGAAGAAAGAGATATCAAGGTCTTTATTGGTCAACAAGTCTTCCCCTTGAGCACTGGGGAAGAAAAGGAGTTTTTTGCTTGCCCTTTCTAAATTCTCGATGGGACCAATGAAATAATGGATATCTTCACCCACAGTAAAAGGAACAAGGATTCTAGGGTCATTGATTTGAAGTTGTGGGTCATTGACGACTTCATCATTGACCTGATTTAACACGTGAAGAGTTGGAGGAGCTGGTGGTTACACCATGGGGCCTTTGCCTTTGTCTTGTGCAGCAACGTGGGATGAAGAAGCAGCCACTGAAGCGCAAAGAAGATTGAAGATTGAAGAGTAAAAGTTATGCAAGAAGGGTGAATGCAAAAGAAATTGAGGAAGAAAGGGTTCAAGAAAGTTGAACAAATTTAAAGGGATTTTTGTTTAGCCGTTATTACAGAAGGGGATTCAAAGAGAAAAGAGGTAACTTTGCAAAGAAGGCGAAGTGGTGGAGAGAGAAAGTGCAAGTCGCGAGAAACGTGTCAAACGGGTCAGAATTAATGGAAAAGGTAAATGATAATTATGGTCAGTTAAAGTGATTGAAAACTGAGTTAGGATTAAGTGTTTCATCTTCCAAAGAATGACTTCGAAGGTAAACACGTTAATCCTAGGGAGCAATTTTTTGGTCGAAAAATACTTTCGAAAGGATAAGCTAATTCGGAAGGTTGGAAAGATGTTAGGAAGGGAGTAGAAATCGAAAAGATACGCGTGCAAGCGTTAAATGGAAGTTATCTGACACGTACTCGATTCTGATACCTTAACGAATTGGGAAAGTAATTCGAATAAAGAATCGAATGGTACTTTTGAATAGAGAATCGAGCAGTTATGAAAGTAGAGAAGTTGAAGGCTCTCTCTCTGAGTAAAGAATTTATGGGTAATGTCTATGAGCAAAAGAGTAGGAATAGTTACCTAAGAGTCTGCATACAACGCAGCGTCATATAATTAATGGTCGGTTACGGATATGGGTTATAAATATTAGTAAGTTCTAGGAAATAAGGGTTGGAACTTTTCTTCAGAAATACACTCAAGCACACTCACATCCCCAACAAATTTCTGAGTCTGCATTTGAGTTCGATTTCTGTAAGGTTCCTTCCATTGTCTTTAGTTTTCCATTTATAATTTCTGTAAACTTTACATTTTCGTGTCAGATTTATCTTCAGAGCATCCTTTAATTTTATTGTCAGATTTACGTTCAAAGTTTCCTTTACTTATTTGCCCCATTTATGTTTCAGCATCTTTAAGTTTTCTGTCAAAAGCCCTTTGATCAAATCGAAGGCATTTTAATCACTTTCTTTATAATTCAGAATACGTCATTTCGATTTCAGTCAAGTTTACTTTTCAAATCTTTTCTTTTACACTTCTTTTATCATTCTTGCACCTTTCAAACTTATTTTCTATCTTAATACTCGTCTAATTCGAGAACCATTGATGCACTTATAGAACTGGTACCTGCAAAAGAGGAGTAGGTTTCGCTCCAAGACTATTAGAATCGAACCACCATTAATTTACTAAAAATCGACAAAATACTTCCTTCCTTCCTTCATTCCTTCCTTCCTTCCTTTCTTCCTTCCTTTTGTTTTTAATAAAGAAGCGAAAAAAAAGAAGTAAAACAAAAAAAAAAAGCATAAGGAATAAAAAAAATACATACATTTTTAAATAATAAACATATAAATTCATATATATAAACACAAAAATCTGTATTTATGTAGCAAAAATTTGTGTTTTATAATTAAGAGTTTTATATTTTTTTATTCTATTTGCATAATTATTTTGTGTATAACTTTGCAAATTTATATATTTTTTCTAATTGAAATTTTTGTATTTTCTTTTGCTGAAATTTTTGTATTTTTTATTATTTTATTTAAACATAATTCTTATAACAAATGTTTAACATATTATAGAAATTTATAGATAAAAACACATAAATATAGAATTTTTACAAGAGAAAGATAGAAAGATAGAAAAAAAATCACAAAATTTGAGCTTTTATGTTTATTGAAACATAATTCTATATTAATTTTGGTAGGATATATATCAAGTTATTGAGATGTCATTTTTTATGAAATTTTTATATTTGTGTAGTTAAAAATGTATATATTTTTTATTTTATCTATGTGATTATTCTATTTGTAACTTTACAAATTTTTATGTATTTTGTTATTGAAACTATTGTCTTTTTTTTTTTTTAATTTTTAAGGATAAATGTTTCTCTTAAGTGACGTTTAGTTAAAAACATAGAAACTTTTGAAAAATATAGAAATTTATGGATGAAAACACAAAAATTCTGCATTTATCCGTTTTATTTTTTGTTTTTATTTTTTTTAACTTTTCTTTGTCTTTTTAAGAGAAAAAAAAAACGAAAGGAGAAGAATAAAAAGAAAAAATGAGATAGAGAAGAGGAAGAAACAAAAGAAAAAAACAAAAGAAGAAGCAAGAAAAAAATGAAACAACAGAATAATAATAATAATTATTAAAAAAGAAATAAAAAAATTAAGAGTAATTTATGCTAATTAATGTTCTAAATCAGAATTAGTTCTGATCTACGTCCTGTCCTGAATATATTTATATAAATCGAATTAAATTAATTTCATTTTATCCTATATGAGTAGTAAATCGAAATAACTTAATTCGAATTAACAGCATATAACAGTAAATTGAATCAATTCGATTTAATATTTAATTGTTATAATGTTCGAATTAGACTGATTCTATTTACTACTTAAATTAAATGATAATTTAAATTATATAATTTAATTATTTTTCAAGTTACATATATAGTATAAATATGGTTGGTCTTTTTATATTATATAACTATTTGTTATTTTTGACTCTGAAAAAATTCAAGTTTTAACTCTTATGCTATTTTAGAGAGTTATATTTTATGATAACTTTTTTCACATAAAAAATCTTGGTAATGATTCTTTAGTCATAGGATAATTTTTAATGAATTTTTAGAAATCTAATAAACCACTATTTTATGGTTTATCTTGTGCTAAATTGAGTGGTTTTTATAAGTTCTTTGCACACTTATTCATAAAATTTGCATGATTTTACAAATTCTTTCCAATTTTGTTCTATGATTGAAAACTTGCTTCCTAAGCCCTTAAATTGTCAATTTTAAATCCCCTTTATACCATTCGATGCCGTGATCTGTGTGTTAAGTGTTTTCAGGCTTTATAGGGCAGGAATGGCTCAGAGGATGGAAAGGAAGCTTACAAGAATGGAAGGAACACAAGAGACTAAGGAGCTGACCAGCGAGGACCGATGCGCACGCGTGGCTCACTCGTGCGCGTGATTTGGAGCTTTTCATAGCGACGCGTACGCATGACAAGCAAAGTTGCACAGCGACACGTACGCGTGACTGACGCATACACGTGACACTCGCAGAAGATCATCGACGCGTACGTGTGACGTGCGTCACGTGCTGCAACTATAGAAGACATTGGGGGCAATTTTAGGCTGAGTTTGGACCTAGTTTTCGTCCCAGAAACACAGACTAGAGCCAGGGGACAGCAGAGATTCAACACACATTCTCATTCACTAGTTTTAGTTTTAGTTTTTGAATCTTGGAGAGAATTTAATACTTTCTCTAGGGTTCTTCACATTCATAGATTTTCTAGTTTTATACTTTTGGATTGGATATTGAGAAGATTTACTACCCCCGTTTGAAGTCTCTATCATTACAGTTTGTTTTCTTATTTCCTTACTCCTTTATTTTCCATTCAGTTTGTTCAGAGTTACATATGGATATCTTTGATTTTGGAAAGTATTAATGCAAGAGTTATTTTTACATTTAAATTCATCAATTGTTTGAATGTAATCTTCCCTTAACTTATTATTTCAAAAATATTGCTTTTACTAAATTAATTTTAATTACCATGTCTCCTTTCTACTCCCTTTACATGTTTGCGACAATGGCATCCATGTCAATGGAGTAGGCTCCCAACTTGACTTTAGAGTTGATTAATAGAAGACTCTTGAGTTGGAATACTCGAGTGTTAATTTGTAATTGGAAGTTGTTGCCTAACTCTCTAGCCACTAACGCTAATCCTTCCCTAGGAGAGGATTAGGACTTGTGAATCAGAGTTGGTTCAGTTACTTGACTTTCCTTTATTCGGTAAAGGATAACTAAGTAGAAACAACAACCTTTTACTATTACTCTTGGGAAAATTCAACAAGGATAGAACTTTCGATTAATCTTCTCCTAGTCAAGAATTTTTATTTCAATTACATAAAACCTCGTGTTAATTTTTATTGCTTTAATTGATAGTCATTTATTTCTCTATTCCCCAATTCTAAAATTTCTCATAAAATTCTAGACTAATAAATTGCACTCTTTTGTCAACTCGTTGGGAGACGACCTGGGAATTCTACTCCCAGTATTTTATTCTTAAAATTGTGACAACTCTTTTTAAATTGATAAGCGGAATTTTCGTCGGTTAAGAACTGTACCTGCAACGTTATTCCTATTATAAATTCTTTATCGGCAATTTTTCGCCCATCAATTTTTGGCTCCATGATAAATTGCTATTTTGTGATTCATATTGTGTTTAATTGTGTGGTTTTATCAAGTCTTCGCCTACTTATTCATATGATTTGCATGTGTTTACAATTCCTTCCTAAAAATATTCTATGATTGAAAACCTGCTTCCTAAAGACCTTTTAGTTGTATATTTTTATTTTCCTTCGTACCATTCGATGCCGTGATCTGTGTGCCAAGTGTTTCAGGCTTCATAGGGCAGGAATGGCATAAGGAATGATGAGGAAGCGTGCAAAAGTAGAAGGAACACAAGGAATTGAGGAGATGACCAGCGAGAAGTCACGTGGTCGCATGGCTCACGCGACCGCGCGAAATGGTAGAAATCACAGTGACGCGCTCGCGTGCCTAACGCGACCGCACGGATTGGAAGTTGCACGAACGACGCGAATGCGTGGACGACGCGCACGCGTGGTACGAAAAACGCTGAGTGACGCGAACGCGTAAACGACGCGGCCGCGTGACGTGCGCGATCTACAGAATTACAGAAGTCGCTGGCACAGATTCTGGGCCGCATTTCAACCCAGTTTTCGGCCCAGAAATATAGATTAGAGCCAGGGAACATGCAAAGACAAGAACAATAATTCATTCCGCATAATTTCAAGTTTTTAGATTTGATTTTACTCCTCCTCTAGGTTTTTCTCTTTTGACATTCATAAATTAGGATTTGAAGATTTTTGGCTTTAGCTTTTGAGAAGAGACTACCTTCGGTACTAGTCATCATAGTTTGTTATTTACTTTTCATTTACTCTTCCATATTCCTAATTTTTCCAGAGTTGACATTGGATTATTTTCATAGTTTATTAATACAAAACTATTTTTACTTTTAATTAATCTCTTTCATTATTATTTATTATGTCTTCTCTTATTTCTCTCATTGATTTTGTGAAGTTTACAATTATGATGATGGGGTAGTCCCCCAACTTGATTGGGAGTTGATTAAAAGGAGAACCTTGAGTTAGAATACTCAAGAGTTCAATTGTAATTGGTTCATTGTTGGTTGGCTTGTTAGTCACTAACTCTAATCCTTCCCAAGGGAGAGGATTAGGACTTGTGAATAGAAGTTGACTTTTAATTTGACTTTCCTTCATTCGTTGAGGGTTAACTAAATGTAAACAATGACTAATTATTAATTGCTCTTGATAAAATTCTAACAAGGATAGAACTTCCAATTAATCTTCTCTCGGTCAAGATTTTATTTAAATCATATAATTTCTCTAATTTAATTTTCTGTTCATCAAACTCATAACCCCTTTTGAAAACCTCTGATTGATAAAATAGCACATCTTCCTGCAACTCGTTGGGAGACGACCTGGGACTCATACTCCATTATTTTGTTTCTAAAATTTGTGACAACCCTTTTTCTAAATTGATAAGTGGATTTTCACTGGTTAAGAACTGTACTCGCAGCTATTTCTCTCATTAATTCTTAATCTGTCAATTTTCGCTCACGTCAATTTTTGGTGCCGTTGCCGTGGAGTTGCAATAGTGTGCTAATTTATTGATTGGAATTTATTTAATTGCATTTTTTCTTTTTATTTTGTTACTATGAGCTGCACATTTCTTTCATTAAGTGACGCGTTCACTTCCTGGTCTAAGCTTGCCAGTATTTGACCCTGAGATTGAAAGAACTATTTCACGTATAGGGCAAGCTCGGCGTCGGCTAGTCCTCTCCGAGGAGGAATCTGAAACGTCATCTAAGGGAGAAACAAGCTCCCCCTCTACTGATCCAGTTGATTCACGTGCAGGTGACATGGCAGCACCTAGGAGAGTCACTATCCAGGAGGCTGGAGCCCCTAATTTTATACTACAACCATACCAGGCACGCCACCCAGCAGTGGTTGTCGATTTTGAAATAAAGACTGCACTACTCAACTTGATGCCCAAGTTTCATGGCTTACCTGCTCAAGATCCTATCAAGCACCTTAGGGATTTTTAGACAGCTTGTTCTACCGTTAAGCGTGATGGTACTGATGAAACTTCTATTCTGTTAAAAGCTTTCCCATTCTCTCTTGAGGGGAAGGCTAGTTTAGTGTAAATATAACTTTTTACTATTGTACTAGTGTCTAGTCTTTTGACCACATCTTTGGATGTTTAGTTCTTAGACTTTGGGGGCTGGCCATTCGGCCATGCCTGGACCATCACTTATGTATTTTCAATGGTGGAGTTTCTACACACCATAGATTAACGGTGTGGAGCGCTACTGTACCTCGAGTTTCAATGCAATTACTACTATTTTCTATTCAATTTAGTTTATTCCTGTTCTAAGATAATCGTTGCACTTCACCATGATGAATGTGATGATCCGTGACACTCATCATCATTCTCACCTATGAACGTGTGACTGACAACCACTTCCGTTATACCTTAGACTGAACGCATATCTCTTGGATTCCTTAATCAGTATCTTCGTGGTATAAGCTAGAATTGTTGGTGGCATTCATAAGAATCCGAAAAGTCTAAACCTTGTCTGTGGTATTCCGACATGATCGAGAACCGACAAATGATTAGCCGTGCTGTGACAAGAGCATTTGGACCTTTTTCACTAAGAGGATGGGATGTAGCCATTGACAACAGTGATGCCCTACATATAGCTTACCATGGAAAGGAGTAAGAAGGATTGAAGGAAGGCAGTAGGAAAGCAGAGATCCAACAGGGACAAAGCATCTCCATACACTTGTTTGAAATTCTCACCAATGATTTACACAAGTATTTCTATCTTTATTTTCTGTTCATTTATTATTATTATTCGAAAATTCCATAATCCTTTATTATCTGCCTAATTGAGATTTACAAGATGACCATAGCTTGCTTCATACCAACAATCTCTGTGGGATCGACCTTTACTCACATAAGGTTTATTACTTGGACGACCCAGTGCACTTGCTGGTTAGTTGTGCAAAGTTGTGAAGAAAGTGCTGAGTTAGTAGATGCGCATACCAAGTTGAATGCCATTATTAGAAATCATAATTTCGTGCACCAACCAACTTACTGAAGCAGATCCAACTAAGTCAACAACAAGCTCAGTAAGTTCACCCTTCTCCACCACAGCACAGCCAATAGTTGGTTCCACAAAGAGTATGCGGGATCTGTGCTGATTACAGTCATTATACTGATGAATGTCTGCAACTCCAATAGGAAGACCATACTAAAGATAAAATTAATGAATTAGAAACTATTCCTTTAGGTAGTTCTATATATGCTTTAATGGAAAATATACCTAAAAAATTTAGTGACCCAGGCCCATGCATGGTTAACTGTACCATTGGAGGTGTGATATTTTCTGACTGTATGTGTGATTTAGAAGCATGCGTGAGTATTATGCCCTTGTCTATATATAATGCTTTAAGGCTCCCTCCCTTAAAAAGGTCGGCAGCTCGTTTTGTGTTAGCAGATAAAAGCATTATCACAGTGGTTGGAATTGATGAAGATGTACTAGTGAGTATTAAGGGGCTCACGTTTCCTATTGATTTTTATATCCTGGAGATGCCCCAAAATGACTCAGGGAGACCTTCGTCAATCTTGCTTGGTAGACCATTTTTGAAGACTTCAAAATTCAAGCTGAATGCCTTTTCGGGTACCTATTCCTTTGAGGTAGATGGCAGAACAGTGAGCTTCAATCTAGATGAAGCTATGAAGCATCCCCCAGAAGATCACTCCATATTCCAATGTGACATCGTTGATGAAATTATAGCTGCAACCCACAAGGAAGAAATGGAAGAGAGTCACATAGAGCAAGACCCAAGTATGGGGACACCCTCTAAACACACTGAAGATTCATCAACTTTTTTACCAGCCCTAGAGAATCCAGAACCCAACCATGAGCGGAAAATGGAATTAAAGCCCCTTCCTCCACACCTCAAGTATGCGTTCCTTGAGGACAAGTAGAAGTTTCTAGTTATCATTGCAAGGGAGCTCACTTCCCAACAAGAAGAATAACTGTTTAGTGTATTGAGGACGCATAAGAAAGCAATTGGATGGAGCTTGGCAGATATAGTAGGCATCAGCCCTCAAGTTTGTGAGCATAGAATATTCTTAGAAGAAGGGGCAAAGCCTATCCGTCAACCTCAGAGAAGACTGAATCCCACCATCTTGGAAGTTGTCAAGAAGGAAGTAACCAGACTACTTGAAGTAGATATCATTTACCCCATTTCAGATAGCGAATGGGTCAGCCCAGTACAAGTGGTGCCCAGGAAATCTGGAGTCACAATAATAAGGAATGAGCAAGGAGAACTTCTGACAACCAGAGTGCATAACGCATGGAGAGTTTGCATTGACTACAAGTGTCTCAACCAAGCCACTCGCAAGGATCATTATCCCTTGCCATTCATTGATCAGATGCTTGATCGCCTGTCAGGTAAATCTCATTACTGCTTTCTAGATGGTTATACAGGTTATTTTCAAATCCATATAGCTCCCGAAGATCAGGAAAAGACTACTTTCACATGTCCTTTTGGGACTTATGCTTATAAAAGAATGCCCTATGGCTTGTGCAATGCACCAGCTACTTTCCAAAGGTGTATGATGAGTCTTTTCTCTGATCTCATTGAGACTTGTATGGATGTTTTTATGGATGACTTTAGCGTTTATGGTGATTCATTTAACCTTTGCTTGGATAGTTTATCTAAAGTATTGGACAGTTGTGTTAGTTCAAACCTTGTTTTAAATTTTGAAAAGTGTCATTTTATGGTAAAACAAGGTATTGTTCTAGGACATGTTGTTTCTGATACTGGTATCTCTGTATACCCAGCAAAGGTGGATGTTATTTCTAGTTTACCTTACCCCTCCTCTGTGAGGGAAGTTCGTTCGTTCCTTGGCCATGCAGGTTTTAACAGGAGATTCATTAAGGACTTTAGTAAGGTAGCACTACCCTTATCCAGACTACTATAGAAAGACATTGAGTTCGAGTTCAGTGAGGATTGCAAACAAGCGTTTGAAAAGCTAAAGACCGCCTTGACTCAAGCTCCGATTGTGAGGGGACCAGATTGGAGTCAACCATTTGAAATCATGTGTGACACCTCCAATCATGCAGTAGGAGCAGCACTGGCTCAACATGAAGGTAACGACCCTTTTGTAATTGCTTATGCATCTAAGACTTTAGATGCTGCTCAATCTAATTACACTACTACTGAAAAGAAGCTTCTAGCTATTGTTTTTGCTCTGGATAAATTTCGAGCCTACTTACTTGGTACTAAGGTAGTAGTGTACTCAAACCATGCAGCTCTAAAATATTTATTAGCTAAAAGGAGTCTAAACCAAGGCTAATACGTTGGATGCTACAGCTGCAAGAATTTGATCTGGAAATTAAAGATAGGAGTGGTAACCAAAATTTAGTGGCTGACCACTTAAGTCGCCTTGAGCACATTAAAGATGATTCCTATCAATGATAATTTCCCATTTGATAGCTTACAGGCAGTATCTGATATAGCCCCTTGGTATGCACCTGTAGCTAATTATCTAGTTAGCCATACTTTTCCTCCCAATTTTACTAAGCATCAGAGAGACAAGCTGAAAAGCGAGTCCAAATACTATGTATGGGATGACCCATATCTGTGGAGGTGTGGTACTGACCAGGTAATTAGACAGTGTGTACTCCAATCAAAATTCCAGTCCATTTTAGAGGCCTGCTACTCATCTGAGAGTGGAGGACATTTTGGGCCTCAACGAACTGCTAGAAAAGTTTTAGACTGCGGATTCTGGTGGCCTACTCTTTTTAAAGATGCTGCTGACCTTTGTAAATCTTGTCCCCCATGCAAAAGGTTTGGTAATATATCCCAAAGGGATGAAATGCCTCAACAAATTATGCTTTTCTGTGAAATTTTTGATGTTTGGGGCATTGACTTCATGGGTCCATTTTCAAATTCTAATGGCCACCTTTATATACTATTAGCTGTAGATTATGTTTCTAAATGGGTGGAAGCAATTCCTACCCGTACTGATGATGTTAACATTGTTGTTTCCTTTGTTAGAAACCATATTATTTGTCGCTTTGGATCACCACGAGCAATCGTGAGCGATCAAGGCACTCACTTTTGCAACAGGAGACTAACATGCTTACTAAAGAGGCATGGGATAATTCATAAAGTATTAATAGCCTATCACCCTCAGACTAATGGGTAAGCAGAGGTGTCTAACAGAGAGATAAAGTGCATACTACAAAAGGTAGTCAAGCCTCATAGAAAGGACTGGAGCACCAGGCTCCAAGACGCGCTTTCGGCATATCAGACATCATACAAGACACCGATTGGGATGAGTCCTTTCCACTTGGTTTATGGAAAGGCCTGTCATCTCCCAGTTGAGTTGGAATGATGCATGAAAACTTGTCTCTCAACAAATTCCCCTTCGGCAAGTATACCGAATTGTCGTCAAGTAAAACTCACAATAGAGTGAGGTCGAATCCCACAAGGATTGATTGGTCAAGCAACTTTAGATAGAAGAATATGCTAGTTGAGCTAAACAGAATTTAGATTGGGAACTTGCAGAAATTTAAATGACTGGAAGTAAATAACAGAAATTAAAGTGCAAAATCTTAAATGGGGATTTGGGTTAATGAGCATGAAAATAAATGGCAGAAAGTAAAGAGAATGGGTAAGATCAGAAATAGGGAAATCATTGGGTTCAGGAGATGTTGCATTCTCCGGATCAAGTTCATTCTCATCTCTTCCTCAATCAATGCATTCATTGATCTCCTTGGCAATCTTAAGTGATTGGATCCCAATTCCTTGGCAATCCAATCTCTCTAAGCTTGAACAATTGCCCAATTCCTTGATTTAATTGCACATGGGAAGAGATGAAGTGTGGTCACTGATTATACCACATGTATTTCCAAATCAAAGTGTTGGGAGGATTACATGTCACTATATCCGCCCAAACCCCAATTTGGTCCAACATGAGAAAGAATTTATAGCATGATCTCCTCATCCCTTTTCCAAGTGTAATTTCATCCAAAACTTGCCTTATTCACTAAGAAAATGCATGAAACTACCCTAAAACAGTAAAGGAAAGGTCAGTGAAACTGGCCTAGATGCCCTGGTATCACAACACCAAACTTAAAGCTTGCTTGTCCCTAAGCAAGTACTGAAGCATAAGAAGAATGAAATGAAAGAACAAGAAGATAAAATAGAAGTAGAATTCCTGGTTTTTGGGGTTTCATGCATAGCAACTTAGGTTCCTCCCCTTTAGGGTTCAAGCCTTTATCAAATCCTTGGTCACTTTCTTGATTGCATCCTTTGAGACTTCTTTCTTATTAATCCTCCCCTTTTTTTTAAGGTTTATTTTTTTCTTTTGGCTAAGTGCTCTGTAAAAGGGTGACTCTTTATGATAAGCTTTCAGCCAACACTTCCAAACCAGTTGGTTCAAGGTGCTAGGTGTTAAGGCACCCCTAAGGACTTACTCCCTCAAGTCTCTTTTCCTCATACATACACACCACAGGCACATGGTTTGTTATTATTCCTTTCTTGAGACCTTGGTGTCCAGCACCTCTTTGGTTTACTAAGTGTTCTGTAGCAAAGGTTACTCTTGATAGTGGACTTTTAGCTGATAATCCCGGATTAGTTAATCCAAGTTACCAAGTGATAAGGCACCCCTAAAAGCTTATTCATCTAAGTATATCCCTTGCACATAAACACCACAGACACATGCCTCAATTTTGAAACCCTTGGTGCCTAGCATTATTTCTTATTGTGTTTCTTTCTTTTTCACTTTTATTGCTCTTTTTCTTTTCTTATTGGGATCTTATTGTTTAGTTAGTCTCAAAGGATGTGTCTCAAACATAGGACTTAGGATAGATAGTTGCTTTCTTTCCTTATTTGGTGAACCAACTTAGCTTACTAATTATCCTACTATAAACATTCAGAATGCACTTCACAAAATAAATCCACTCTTGTTCTTTTCATAACATTTTCTTTTTGATTAACTTAAAAAGACAAGCATACAAGTAAGAAAGATGAAAGTGAACACTCGAGACATTAAGCTAGCACCATTAACCTAAGCAACGAAACTTAAATGCAGAATTGAAAGCCCTAAACTACTCATGGAAGCATATTCTATTTCATACATGATTTTCCTTATTTAAAGCTTTGAAAAAGGTAAACTAAGAAGGAACTTCACCACCTTTCACTTGTTGGCATGCTCATGTTCTTCTGCTTCCTTGCCCTCTTTAAGTTTACTTTGTCCGCTTGTGCTTCCTCTCATCCGATTCATTCTGGCTATCTTCCAATCCTCTAATGCCTTCCTTACTGATTCATGACTTTGTTCTACCCTTTCGCGCTCCACTCGTGCTAACTCATCCTTTACATCTTCATATTTTGTTATCCCAGGATGCAAAACAGGTAGTTGTCTGACTAGGTACCCAAGCCTGGCTTGGGTATTCACATTATACCTAGTCTCACTCATGTAGACACCTTCCAAAAATGCTCTGTATTCATCGAAAAGATCTGCTTGTTCTCTCTATTTCCGATGTATCTCATGGATGTGTGCACCTTGATGTGGTTGGATGTTGGTTAGCATTTGGATGGCTTCTTGTTGTTGATCTTGCTTCTGATTCAGGTTATGGAAGGATTCACTCCATTGTCTCCCTTCTTCCATTTGCTGGTCCATTAATTGTTTTTGCCATTCCCCTTGCTGATTCATCCATCTAGAGAGTGATCCTTCTTGGCGGTCTATTAATTGCATTTGAAACTCCCTTTGTGCCCCTTGATTTTCCATGCATTGCCTAGATAAGGTATCAATAGCCTCTTGCAATTGGTGCATGCTTAAGGTGGCTGGGGTTTGCTCCAGTGGATGTTGTTCTTCTTCAGCTTGATGGGCTGGCCTCTTTCGTACCCTTCGTGGAGGTAGTGGAGCTGCAGTAGCATGCATCCGACGATAAGTGATTGGAATAGCAACCTTTATCCACTCGGGGTTTTCATCCTCAAATATCACCCTAGCCAGTTTGCAAAGACGAAAAATAGTGCTGGGATAACCCAACTTTCCTCCAGAATCGCTCTTCTCAGCAAGCTTCCGAATGCTTTGGGCTATGAGTTCATGAGCCTTGATCTCTCCTCCCTTCATTAGACATTGCACCATCGTTGTTCTCTTGAGGTTTACCTTTGAGTTGTTTCTGGCTGGGAGGATGGATCTCCTTACAACTTCGAATCAACCTTTAGCCTCAGGGAGGAGATCTCCTCTTTTTACAAATTTGGGCTTCCTCTTGGGGCCTCTTTCCCAATCTGCTCCTTGCACACATATATCCTGTATAATTTGGTCATGATTGGGGTTGTTGTCCATTCTCGAGTGATATCTTTCCTCTGCAAAGGGTATGCTTTGCAATTTCAACACTCTCATGATGGTCATGGGACTAAAATCCACCATGACTCCTCTCACGAAACTTGTGTATAAGTCATCCGCCTTGTCTTGTCTAACTGTATTTACATAAAACTCTCTTATTAGAGTTGCATTCACCCTTATGATCGGATCGGTGAGGAGCTCCCATCGGCGTTGCTCCACCTTCTTTGTGATTTCTGGACACTCGATTTTTGTGACTTGGAAGGCTAGTTCATAAATGATTTTTTTATTAGCCATCCACCCATACTGGAGTGCATGATGAAAGGTTCTAAATCGCCCTTCATCAAAAGGAGGATGCTCTATGGGTTCCTTCCCCTTTTGTCTCTTGGAGCTTGATGATGCCATGCAAGATTGTTGATGTGTTGGCTATTCTCAAGATGGCTAGGAGGGTGTATGTGAAGCCTTTGGTGGAGGATGAAGTGTGTACGGAGAGGTTGTGTGAAGGGGTTTATATAGGAAGATGGCAATTGATTGAAGGGTGTGGATTGATGGTGTTGTTTGATAGTGGACGGTTGGGGTTTTGGGATTGAATGACCACAAGGATCACCTCCTTTATGGGGGTCTTGGTTCGGTCTTCAAAATTATCAACTCCCAATGTTGCATGGCAACACTTCCAAGGACATTCCCCATGAAGACAAGTGTGAAATTCCCTTGGTGTAGTGGCCGAATCTCCCTTCCTCAATTGTCCTATCAAGTACCATCAATGTCCTTTTTGATTCCCTATACACGAAGAAAAAGTGCAATCAGTTATTTGAAATTTTTGGTGGGAAACCTTAAAGTGTGAACTAAAAAAAAAATTATTTTTCTTTTATTTTTACATGACTAAATGCTTTCCATTAATGCAAATCAATCAACCATTAAGCTTCCCATGCATGCACGTTGGTATACCAAACTTGTTTGTGATCACATGGTGCAACAAGTTTGGGGAATAAATTTTCCACACAAGGTGTGTCCAAACCTCACTTGGTGTGCTTTGAACACCAAACTTATCATGTACTATACGTTGCATGTAGAGGGGCTTTATATTAGTTGTCAAAATTGATTTAAAATTCCTTGGAAATTGCCTTATTACTATTATTAGAGATTTAAGAGCGAGGGTATAGAACATGGGTTGCCTTTCATGAAGCGCTTCTTTAGCGTCATTAGCTTGACATTTGGTCCTTGTCAAGGTGGCTGATAGTGCTTGAAGTCTTTTCCTCTTGCAGTGAACCTATGTCCATTGGCTTTGTTGATAAGCTCCATATGCTCTAAGGACAAGATTTTGTTGATAGTGTACACAGGAGGCAGCTGAGATGGAATAGTGGGGAGGTGAGGTGGTATAGATAGAAAGTATGTAGAGATCACTTTATCACCAGGCGAGAAATTTTCTGTAGGAATTTTCTTATTTCTCCATCCCCTTGGGACTTTCTATAGATTCTTTATCTAAGGGATCCTTGTTGTTGACTCTGCATGACTCTGGTGGTTCTGGTTCTCTTTGGATCACCTTTGAATGTGGTTCTTCCTGAATATGTGGCTTTCCAACCCATGGGATTTCCAGTTGTGTTGCTTGTGCTTCACTACTTGTTTCTTGTATCAGTGCCTCATCATGTTCTTCTCTTGATTCTTTGTTTTCTTGACTTGCTTCTTGTGAGAGGTTGAAAACATTGAAAGTGAGCTGCTCATCATGTATTCTCAGTACTAGCTCTCCTCGCTCTACATCTATGAGTGCTCTGGCTGTGGCTAGGAATGGTCTTCCCAGAATGATGTGGTAAATAGGATTCTCATCCATTTCCAGAACAACAAAATCTGTGGGAAGATAGTAGCTCCGAACCTTCACCAGCACATTTTCAACCACTCCTATTGCTTGTTTTTGAGTTTTGTCAGCCAATCTGATAATTACATCAGTAGGAGTTAGTTCATTGATTTTGAGCTTCTTCATGAGGGAGAGAGGCATTAAGTTGATGCTTGCTCCCAAGTCACAAAGCCCTTTGTCAATCATTGTTTCTCCTATGGCACAAAGAATGTGAAAACTCCCTGGATCCTCCTTCTTTGTGGGTGGCCCTGGTTGAATGGGAGCACTGCAATCCCTGTTCATCTTTATTGTTTGTCCACCCTTCAATGGACTTTTTCTGGCTAGTAGCTCCTTTATATACTTGATGTAGAAAGGCATTTGCTGGAGGGCTTTAATGAATGGTATATTTACATCAAGAGATGCAAACATATCAAGGAACCTTGAATACATTCTCCCTGCTACACCACCCTTAAGCCTGTGGGGAAAAGGTGCATATGGGTTCAATACCTCCTTCTTCTTCAGCTCTTCCTTGGATGTAGGTTGGGGTGTATAGCTTCCTTCCTCCTGGCTTTCCTTTTGATTATTTTGGAGGTGTTCTACTCCATTCATACTCCCCTCATCACTTGTGGTTATCATTTTGCATTCTTCCCATCTCACTTTCTTTGTTTCTCCTCTTGGATTCTTCTCTGTATCACTAGGGAATCCATCAGTGGGTTTGGGAATTTTTTGAGATAGATACCTGATGAGCGGATAATTTATACGCTTTTTGGCATTGTTTTTAGTATGTTTTTAGTATGATTTAGTTAGTTTTTAGTATATTTTTATTAGTTTTTAGCTAAAATTCACTTTTCTGGACTTTACTATGAGTTTGTGTGTTTTTCTGTGATTTCAGGTATTTTCTGGCTGAAATTGAGGGTTCTGAATAAAAAATCTGATTCAGAGACTGAAAAGGACTGCAGATGCTGTTGGATTCTGACCTCCCTGCACTCGAAGTGGATTTTCTGGAGCTACAGAAGCCCAATTGGCGCGCTCTCAACGGCGTTGGAAAGTAGACATCCTGGGCTTTCCAGCAATATATGATAGTCTATACTTTGCCCAAGATTTGATGGCCCAAACCGGCGTGGCAAATCAGCCTCAGAAATTCCAGCGTTTAACGCTGGAACTGGCATGAAACTTGGAGTTAAACGCCCAAACTGGCATGAAAGCTGGCGTTTAACTCCAGAAAAGGTCTCTACACGAAAATGCTTCATTGCTCAACCCAAGCACACACCAAGTGGGCCCGGAAGTGGATTTTTAAGTCATTTACTCATCTCTGTATACCCTAGGCTACTAGTTTACTATTAATAGGATCATTTGACATTGTATCAGTACCTCATGACACTCTACACGTTTCTTTGTGTATCTTCCACGGCATGAGTCTCTAAACCCTATGGTTGGGGGTGAGGAGCTCTGCTGTGTCTTGATGGATTAATGCAATTACTACTGTTTCTCATTCAATCATGTTTGCTTCCATTCTAAGATAATACTTGTTCTTAACCCGGATGAATGTGATGATCCGTGACAATCACCATCATTCTCAACTATGAACACGTGCCTGACAACCACCTCTGTTCTACCTTAGATTAAGTAGTTATCTCTTGGATTCTTTAACCGGAATCTTTGTGGTATAAGCTAGAACTGATGGCAGCATTCAAGAGAATCCGGAAGGTCTAAACCTTGTCTGTGGTATTCTGAGTAGGATTCAATGATTGAATGACTGTGACGAGCTTCAAACTCCTGAAGGCGGGGCGTTAGTGACAGACGCAAAAGAATCACTCGATTCTATTCCGGCCTGATCGAGAACCGACAGATGATTAGCCATGCTGTGACAGAGCATAGGAACATTTTCACTGAGAGGATGGGAGGTAGCCATTGACAACGGTGAAACCCTACATACAGCTTGCCATGGAAGGAGTCTTGCATGCTTGAAGAAGAAGACAGTAGGAAAGCAGAGATTCAGAAGGCAGAGCATCTCCAAAACCTCAACCTATTCCCCATTACTGCAAAACAAGTAACCATTTCATGTTCTTTTGCTTTTCACAATCAATCCTGATAATTTCTGATATCCTGACTAAGATTTACAAGATAACCATAGCTTGCTTCAAGCCGACAATCTCCGTGGGATCGACCCTTGCTCACGCAAGGTATTACTTGGACGACCCAGTGCACTTGCTGGTTAGTTGTGCGGAGTTGCAAAAGTGTGATTGCAATTTCGTGCACCAAGTTTTTGGCGCCGTTGCCGGGGATTGTTCGAGTTTGGACAACTGACGGCTTATCTTGTTGCTTAGATTAGGACTATTTTGTTTTTGTTGGTTTAGAGTCTTTTAGTTGAGTCTAGTTTCATATTTTAAGGTTGGTGTCAATTGCATGCTTTTGTTTTTCTCTTAATTTTCGAATTTGCATGTTTTTAGTCTCTTTTTGATTCATAAAAGTTCTAAGTTTGGTGTCCTCTTTGTGTTTTTTTTTTCCTTAAAGATTTTCGAAAATTAGTGTTTGATTTTCTAAAAATTTTAAGTTTGGTGTCTTTTTGTGTTTTTCTCTTTCCTCTTTTCAAAAATCAAATCTTTTTCATAAAAGTTTTTCAATCATATCTTTTTAATTGCCATTTTCAAAATCTTTTTAATTAACTAATTGATTCAGTTCTCAATTTGCTTTGATCTTATTTTCTTTTTGATTTTTGAATTTTTATCTTAATTTCCTTTTATTTTATTTTATTTTTTCGTTTAATTCAAAAAAAAAATATATAAATATATCTATTTGCAATCCATTATGGATCTAAGTGGGATTGATCAGTCCAAAAGGACTCTGGGGTCATATGCTAACCCCATTACAGCTGCATATGGGAGTAGCATATGTACACCTCCCATCAAATCAAGCAGCTTTGAGCTAAATGCTCAACTCATTATCATAGTGCAGCAAAATTGCCAGTATTCCGGTCTTCCACAGGAAGAACCTACTGAGTTTCTGGCACAGTTTTTGCAAATTACTGACACAGTACATGATAAAGAGGTGGATCAGGATGTCTACAGATTACTACTGTTTCCATTTGCTGTAAAAGATCAAGCTAAAAGGTGGTTGAATAACCAACCTACAGCAAGCATAAAGACATGGAAACAACTATCAGACAAATTCCTGAATCACTTTTATCCTCCAAAAAGGATGACACAGCTAAGGCTAGACATCCAAGGCTTTAAACAAGAGGATAATGAATCCCTTTATAATGCCTGGGAGAGGTATAGAGGTATGCTAAGAAAATGCCCCTCTGAAATGTTTTCAGAGTGGGTACAGTTAGACATCTTCTACTATGGGCTTACAGAAAAAGCTCAGATGTCTTTAGACCACTCAGCTGGTGGATCTATACACATGAGGAAGACAATTGAAGAAGCTCAAGAGCTTATAGACATTGTTGCTAGAAACCAATATTTGTACTCTAGCAATGAGTTCTCTCCAAAAGAGGAAGTCATGGCAGTAGTCACTGACCCTAATCCTCAAGAACAGATAATTGAGCTTAATCAACAATTGCTCCTGATGACAGAACAGTTAGCAGACTTTAAAGAGATGCTCCATGAAACTAAAGTTGCTAACAAGAGCATAGAACTGCAGTTGAATCAAGCAAAACAGCAAATATCCAAACAGATAACAGAGGAATGTCAAGCAGTTCAACTGAGGAGTGGGAAGACACTGAATAACACTGCTCAAAAGAGCAAAAAGCCAAACAAGGAACAATTGACAGAGGATAACCAAACCACTGTTCAAAATCCCTCTGAGGACAGTAAGAGCCCAGAGAGGAACGTTATTGGCGTTCAAACGCCAGAAAGGGAAGGGAAGCTGGCATTAAACGCCCATTCCTTGCCCAGTTCTGGCGTTCAAACGCCAGAAAAGGGGGAAAGGTTGGCGTTAAACGCCCAATTTCCACCCAATCCTGGCGTTCATACGCCAAGGGATGATCAGACACCTGAGAGTGCTGACAGTAATCCTTCTAACAAGGCTTCTTCAACCACTTCTGTAAGGAATAAATCTGCAGCATCTAAGGTTGAAGAATATAAAGCCAAGATGCCTTATCCTCAAAAACTCCGCCAAGCGGAGCAGGATAAGCAATTTGCCCGCTTTGTAGACTATCTGAGAACTCTTGAAATAAAGATTCCGTTTGCAGAGGCACTTGAGCAAATACCTTCTTATGCAAAGTTCATGAAAGAAATCTTGAGTCATAAGAAGGATTGGAGAGAAACTGAAAAAGTGTTTCTCACTGAAGAATGCAGTGCAGTCATTCTGAAAAGCTTACCAGAAAAGCTTCAAGATCCAGGAAGCTTTATGATACCATGCACATTAGAAGGTGCCTGCACCAAGACAGCCCTATGTGATCTTGGAGCAAGCATCAATCTAATTCCTGCATCCACTATCAGAAAGCTTGGGTTGACTGGAGAAGTCAAACCAACCCGGATATGCCTCCAACTTGCTGATGGCTCCATTAAATATCCATCAGGCATAATAGAGGACATGATTGTCAAAGTTGGGCCATTTGCCTTTCCAACTGACTTTGTGGTGCTGGAAATGGAGGAGCACAAGAGTGCAACTCTCATTCTAGGAAGACCTTTCTTAGCAACTGGACGAACTCTCATTGATGTACAAAAAGGGGAAGTAACCCTGAGAGTCAATGAGGATGAGTTCAAGTTGAATGCTGTCAAAACCATGCAGCATCCAGACACACCAAATGACTGCATGGGCGCTGACATTATTGACTCTCTGGTAGAAGAGATCAATATGGCTGAAAGCCTAGAATCAGAGCTTGAAGACATCTTCAAGGATGCTCAACCTGATCAACAAGAACCAGAGGAAACAAAGGAATTTTCGAAAATTCCTCAGGAGGAGGATAAACCTCCCAAGCCTGAACTCAAACCACTACCACCATCCCTGAAGTATGTATTTCTGGGAGAGGGTGACACTTTTCCAGTGATTATAAGCTCTGCTTTAAATCCACAGGAAGAGGAAGCACTGATTCAAGTGCTAAGGACACACAAGACAGCTCTTGGGTGGTCCATAAGTGACCTTAAAGGCATTAGCCCAGCTAGATGCATGCACAAAATCCTGTTGGAGGATAATGCCAAACCAGTGGTCCAACCACAAAGGAGGCTAAATCCAGCCATGAAGGAGGTGGTGCAGAAAGAGGTCACTAAATTACTAGAGGCTGGGATTATTTATCCTATTTCTGATAGCCCCTAGGTGAGCCCTGTCCAAGTTGTTCCCAAAAAGGGAGGCATGACAGTGGTTCATAATGAAAAAAATGAACTGGTTCCTACAAGGACAGTCACAGGGTGGCGCATGTGTATTGACTACAGAAGGCTCAATACAGCCACCAGAAAGGATCATTTTCCTTTACCATTCATAGACCAAATGCTAGAAAGACTAGCTGGTCATGATTATTACTGCTTTTTGGATCGCTATTCAGGTTACAACCAAATTGCAGTAGATCCTCAAGACCAAGAGAAAACAACATTTACTTGCCCTTCTGGCGTGTTTGCCTACAGAAGGATGCCTTTTGGTCTGTGTAATGCTCCTGCAACCTTTCAGAGATGCATGTTGTCCATCTTCTCTGATATGGTGGAGAAATTCCTGGAAGTCTTCATGGATGACTTCTCAGTGTATGGAGACTCATTCAGCTCCTGTCTTAACCACCTAGCACTTGTCCTGAAAAGGTGCCAAGAGACTAATCTGGTTTTAAACTGGGAGAAATGTCACTTTATGGTGACTGAAGGAATTGTCCTTGGGCACAAAATTTCAAACAGGGGAATAGAGGTGGATAAGGCAAAGGTAGAGGTAATTGAAAAATTACCACCACCTGCCAATGTTAAGGCAATCAGAAGCTTTCTGGGGCATGCAGGATTCTACAGAAGGTTTATAAAGGATTTTTCAAAAATTGCAAAACCTTTGAGTAACCTGCTAGCTGCTGACACACCATTTGTGTTTGACACACAGTGTCTGCAGGCGTTTGAGACCCTGAAAGCTAAGCTGGTCACAGCACCAGTTATCTCTGCACCAGATTGGGCATTGCCATTTGAATTAATGTGTGATGCCAGTGACCATGCCATTGGTGCAGTGTTGGGACAGAGGCATAACAAGCTTCTGCACGTCATTTATTATGCCAGTCGTGTTCTAAATGACGCACAGAAGAATTACACAACCACAGAAAAAGAGTTACTTGTAGTGGTCTATGCCATTGACAAGTTTAGATCCTATCTAGTGGGATCCAAAGTAGTTGTGTACACTGACCATGCTACTCTTAAATACTTACTCACAAAGCAGGATTCAAAACCCAGGCTTATCAGATGGGTGTTGCTTCTGCAAGAGTTTGATATAGAAATAAGAGACAGAAAAGGGACAGAGAACCAAGTAGCTGATCATCTGTCCCGGATAGAACCAGTAGCTGGGGCGTCCCTCCCTTCTACTGAGATCTCTGAGACTTTCCCAGATGAACAACTCTTTGCCATTCAGGAAGCTCCATGGTTTGCAGATATTGCAAATTATAAAGCTGTGAGGTTCATACCCAAGGAGTACAGCAGCGTGCAAAGAAAGAAATTAATTTCAGATGCCAAGTACTACCTCTGGGATGAACCATATCTCTTTAAGAGATGTGCTGACGGAGTGATCCGCAGATGTGTACCCAGAGAAGAAGCACAAAGGATCCTATGGCATTGCCATGGATCACAATATGGAGGACATTTTGGAAGTGAGCGAACAGCCACTAAAGTCCTCCAATGTGGCTTCTACTGGCCTACTCTCTATAAAGATTCCCGAGAGTTTGTGCGTAACTGTGACAGTTGCCAAAGAGCTGGTAACTTGCCTCACGGATATGCCATGCCTCAACAATGGATATTAGAGATAGAGTTGTTTGATGTATGGGGCATTGACTTCATGGGGCCATTCCCACCATCATACTCAAACACTTATATTCTGGTGGCAGTGGACTATGTATCTAAGTAGGTAGAAGCAATTGCTACACCCACTAATGATACCAAGACCGTGCTAAAATTCCTCCAGAAACACATCTTCAGCAGGTTTAGTGTTCCTAGGGTACTAATCAGTGACGGGGGCACCCATTTCTGCAATAGACAGCTATACTCTGCTATGGTTAGATATGGAATTAGCCACAAAGTGGAAACTCCGTATCATCCATAGACAAATGGGCAGGCTGAGGTCTCTAACAGAGAGCTAAAAAGAATCCTGGAACGGACTGTGATAGCCCGAAGAAAGGATTGGGCAAAGAGCTTGGATGATGCTCTGTGGGCATACAGAACAGCATTCAAGACTCCTATAGGAACCTCTCCATGCCAACTGGTGTATGGGAAGGCCTGTCATCTGCCTGTGGAACTGGAACATAAAGCCTACTGGGCAACCAGATTCTTAAACATGGATGCTCAGTTAGCTGGTGAAAAAAGATTACTCCAGCTAAATGAGCTAGAGGAGTTCAGACTCAATGCCTTTGAAAATGCAAAAATTTATAAGGAAAAGGCAAAGAAATGGCATGACAAGAAGTTGTCAACCAGAGTCTTTGAGCCAGGACAAAATGTTCTGCTCTTCAACTCTAGGCTCAGACTGTTTCCAGGAAAACTCAAATCCCGGTGGAGGGGTCCGTATGTGATTACAGGAGTGTCACCATATGGATATGTTGAGCTTCAGGATATTGATTCTGACAAAAAGTTCATTGTTAATGGACAGAGAATCAAGCATTATCTTGAAGGCAATTTTGAGCAGGAATGCTCAAAACTGAGACTTGAGTGATTCTCAGTAAAGGTCCAGCTAAAGACAGTAAAGAAGCGCTTGCTGGGAGGCAACCCAGTCATTAGGAGGTTGTATGAATTGTTCTTACAGAGGCAAGTATCAAAAATGAAGGAATTCACAGAGTTACAGAAGGATTCAGCTCAAAAAGCAGAGAAAAAGAGCTTACTGGCAAAAAAACGCCAGTAAGGGGCATTTTGGGCGTTAAACGCCAGAATGGGTACCATTCTGGGCGTTTAACGCCAGGAATGGTGCCATTTTGGGCGTTAAACGCCAGAATGGGCACCATTCTGGGCGTTTAACGCCAGGTGTGCAGCATCCTGGGCGTTTAGAAAAACGCCCAGTGACAAAGGAATTCTGGCGTTTAACGCCAGCCAGGGCACCTGGCTGGGCGTTAAAAGCCCAAAAGGGGCAACAAATGGGCGTTAAACGCCAGAATGGGTGCCATTCTGGGCGTTTAACGCCAGAAAGGTGGGGGTACCACAATTTTGTTTTCAAATCAAATTTTTTCAAACTTTCCTTTTCTTACCCATACTTTTCTACAAAAACACATTCCAATCTCTCATCATTCACTTTCAAATTTTCAAAAATCTAAAATCATTCTTCAAATCTCTCAAATCATTCCCAAATTTTGTTCAAAAACTCACCCTTCTCTCAATTTCTTTCCATATCTTCTCAAATCTTCTTTCAATTTTCTCTTTTTTTTTCGAAATCTCCTCTCCCTCACCTTATAAATACACGTTTGGCTCCCTCTTTCCACCACACCATTCGAATTTCCTCTTCCTCTCTCTCTCTTCTTTCCTTTCTTTTGCTTGAGGACAAGCAAACCTCTAAGTTTGGTGTGCTTTTCCGTGATCACTAAGCCAAGATTCATCAAGATCATGGCTCCTAAGGGAAAACAAACCAATTTAAGAGGAAAGAAAGAGAATAATCCAAAGAATCTTTGGAATCAAGAGAAGTTCTTAACCAAAGAACATGAAGACCATTATCACAAAATAATGGGTCTGAGGTCAGTGATCCCGGAAGTTAAATTTGATCTGAAAGAAGATGAATATCCGGGGATCCAAGAGCAAATTCGAAACAGAGGATGGGAAGTTCTAACCAATCCTGAAATAAAGGTTGGAAGGAACATGGTTCAGGAATTCTACTCAAATCTGTGGCTAACAGATAAGCAGAGAATGACTGGAACTGCTTACCATACCTACAGAACCATGGTCAGAGGGAAAGTTATGTACTTCCATCTGGACAAAATAAGAGAAATCTTCAAACTACCTCAACTGCAAGATGATCCTGAATCCTTTAATAGGAGGATGGTGAGAGCAGATAAAGGGTTGGATCAAGTTCTAGAGGACATATGCCTCCCTGGAACTAAGTGGATAACCAATTCAAAGGGTGTCCCAAACCAACTCAAGAGGGGAGACCTCAAACCAATTGCAAGAAGTTGGCTAGACTTTATTGGGCGTTCCATATTGCCACTAGCAACCGTTCTGAGGTCACCATCAAGAGAGCAATGATGATTCATTGCATTATGCTTGGAAAAGAAGTGGAGGTTCATCATGTGATTGCTTGTGAGATCTACACAATTGCAAATAAGAATTCCACTGAAGCCAAATTGGCTTACCCAAACTTGATTTCCTTGCTCTGTAAAGAGGCTGGGGTGAAGATGGGAGTAGATGAGTTCATACCCATTGAACACCCAATCACCAAGAAGTCAATGGAAGGACAAATGCAAGACAACTCTATCAAGAGGAGGGCGCAGGAATTCCTCCCTGAATTCCCAAGAATTGACTACTGGACCAGCCTAGAAGCATCTATCACCAAGTTGCAAGAGACTATGGAGCAACTGAAGGAAGAACAGCAGAATCAGAACTGCATGCTCTGCAAATTACTGAAGGAACAAGAGAAGCAGGGGCGTGAACTCCAAGAGTTGAAACGCCAAAAGCTCTCCTCTCAAGTTAAGGGAGCATCCACTTCTCAAAATCAAGGTTGTTGAGTCCTAACTCTGTGAAAACCTCTATCATTAGGAGCCTATGTTTTTGCATTTTTTTTTCTTTCTTTTGTTTTGTTTTCTATTTTTATTCTCATCTTATATTTATCTTTGAGTCTTGTTCTTAATTCATAATTAATAAAATCGAAATTTTATGCCTTAAAGATATGAATATCCTATGAATCCATCACCTCTCTTAAATGAAAAATGCTTTAATCACAAAAGAACAAGAAGTACAGGATTTCGAAATTTATCATTGAAACTAGTTGAATTAGTTTGATGTGGTGACAATACTTTTTGCTTTCTGAATGAATGCCTGAACAGTGCATATGTCTCTTGAATTTGTTGTTTTGAGAATGTTAAAATTGTTGGCTCTTGAAAGAATGAAGGAAAAAGAGAACTGTTATTGAGTATCTAAAAAAAAATTCATCAAAGTGATTCTTGAAGCAAGAAAAAGCAGTGAAAAAAAAAATTTCGAAAAAAAAAGGGAAAAAGAAAAAGAAAAAGAAAGAAATAAAGTTGTGATCCAAGGCAACAAGAGTGTGCTTAAGAACCCTGGACACCTCTAATTGGGGACTTTAGCAAAGCTGAGTCACAATCTGAAAAGGTTCACCCAATTATGTGTCTGTGGCATGTATGTATCCGGTGGTAATACTGGAAGACAGAGTGCTTTGGGCCACAGCCAAGACTCATACACTAGCTATGTTCAGGAATCATTACACTCAACTAAGAGAATCAATAACACTATCTGAGTTCTGAGTTCCTATAGATGCCAATCATTCTGAACTTCAAGGGATAGAGTGAGATGCCAAAACTGTTCGGAGGCAAAAAGCTACTAGTCCCGCTCATCTAATTGGAGCTAAGTTTCCTTGATATTTTGGAGTCTATAGTATATTCTCTTCTTTTTATTCTATTTTGATTTTTAGTTGCTTGGGGACAAGCAACAATTTAAGTTTGGTGTTGTGATGAGCGGATAATTTATACGCCTTTTGGCATTGTTTTTAGTATGTTTTTAGTATGATTTAGTTAGTTTTTAGTATATTTTTTTTAGTTTTTAGCTAAAATTCACTTTTCTGGACTTTACTATGAGTTTGTGTGTTTTTCTGGGATTTCAGGTATTTTCTGGCTGAAATTGAGGGTTCTGAGCAAAAATCTGATTCAGAGACTGAAAAGGACTGCAGATGCTGTTGGATTCTGACCTCCCTGCACTCGAAGTAGATTTTCTGGAGCTACAGAAGCCCAATTGGCGCGCTCTCAACGGCGTTGGAAAGTAGACATCCTGGGCTTTCCAGCAATATATGATAGTCCATACTTTGCTCAAGATTTGATGGCCCAAACCGGCGTGGCAAATCAGCCTCAGAAATTCCAGCGTTTAACGCTGGAACTGGCATGAAACTTGGAGTTAAACGCCCAAACTGGCATGAACGCTGGCGTTTAACTCCAGAAAAGGTCTCTACACGAAAATGCTTCATTGCTCAACCCAAGCACACACCAAGTGGGCCCGGAAGTGGATTTTTAAGTCATTTACTCATCTCTGTATACCCTAGGCTACTAGTTTACTATTAATAGGATCATTTGACATTGTATCAGTACCTCATGACACTCTACACGTTTCTTTGTGTATCTTCCACGGCATGAGTCTCTAAACCCCATGGTTGGGGGTGAGGAGCTCTGCTGTGTCTTGATGGATTAATGCAATTACTACTGTTTCTCATTCAATCATGTTTGCTTCCATTCTAAGATAATACTTGTTCTTAACCCGGATGAATGTGATGATCCGTGACAATCACCATCATTCTCATCTATGAACGCGTGCCTGACAACCACCTCCGTTCTACCTTAGATTAAGTAGTTATCTCTTGGATTCTTTAACCGGAATCTTTGTGGTATAAGCTAGAACTGATGGCGGCATTCAAGAAAATCCGGAAGGTCTAAACCTTGTCTGTGGTATTCTGAGTAGGATTCAATGATTGAATGACTGTGACGAGCTTCAAACTCCTGAAGGCGGGGCGTTAGTGACAGACGCAAAAGAATCACTGGATTCTATTCCGTCCTGATCGAGAACCGACAGATGATTAGCCATGCTGTGACAGAGCATAGGAACATTTTCACTGAGAGGATGGGAGGTAGCCATTGACAACGGTGAAACCCTACATACAGCTTGCCATGGAAGGAGTCTTGCATGCTTGAAGAAGAAGACAGTAGGAAAGCAGAGATTCAGAAGACAGAGCATCTCCAAAACCTCAACCTATTCCCCATTACTGCAAAACAAGTAACCATTTCATGTTCTTTTGCTTTTCACAATCAATCCTGATAATTTCTGATATCCTGACTAAGATTTACAAGATAACCATAGCTTGCTTCAAGCCGACAATCTCCGTGGGATCGACCCTTGCTCACGCAAGGTATTACTTGGACGACCCAGTGCACTTGCTGGTTAGTTGTGCGGAGTTGCAAAAGTGTGATTGCAATTTCGTGCACCAATACCCTACTTGGGACTCCAATCTCTTGATGTTTTCTCCTTGGTTCTTGATATTGGCTCACACTTCTTCCTTAAACACTTTGTTGTCTTGGACTTCTCTGCATAAGTTTTCAAGTAGAGCCTCAATCTTTGAGGGCCTATCATCTGCTAATGATGGTGGGTTGAGATTAGGTGGTTGAGAAGGTTGGTTAGATGGATGTTGGTAAGATCTCTGTGAGGTGTGTTGATGAGTTGCATTATTATTGGAATTGAGGTTGTGGCATCTCTGATCTTGCCCTTTCTCTTGTTGGTTTCCCCATCCAAAGTTGGGGTGATTTCTCCATCCAGAGTTGTAAGTTTTGGAGTATGGATCATGGACTTGTTGATGAGCGGATAATTTGTACGCTTTTTGGCATTGTTTTTAGTATGTTTTTGGTATGATCTAGTTAGTTTTTAGTATATTTTTATTAGTTTTTAGTTAAAATTCACTTTTCTGGACTTTACTATGATTTTGTGTGTTTTTCTGTGATTTCAGGTATTTTCTGGCTGAAATTGAGGGACCTGAGCAAAAATCTGATTCAGAGACTAAAAAGGACTGCAGATGCTGTTGGATTCTGACCTCCCTGCACTCGAAGCGGATTTTCTGGAGCTACAGAAGCCCAATTGGCGCGCTTATAACGGCGTTGGAAAGTAGACATTCTGGGCTTTCCAGCAATATGTGATAGTCCGTACTTTGCCCAAGATTTGATGGCCCAAACCGGCGTTCAAAGTCACCCTCAGAATTCCCAGCGTTAAACGCCGGAACTGGCACCAAAGTGGGAGTTAAACGCCCAAACTGGCACTAAAGCTGGCGTTTAACTCCAAGAAGAGTCTCTACACGAAAATGCTTCATTGCTCAGCCCAAGCAGACACCAAGTGGACCCGGAAGTGGATTTTTATGTCATTTACTCATCTCTGTAAACCTTAGGCTACTAGTTTTCTATAAGTAGGACCTTTTACTATTGTATTTTCATCTTGGTTCTTCTGGTTCCCTCTCTGGGGCCGAAACCAATGATCACTCTTGTTCTTATGTATTTTCAACGGTGGAGCTTCTACACACCATAGATTAAGGTGTGGAGCTCTGCTGTACCTCGAGTATTAATGCAATTACTATTGTTCTTCCATTCAATTCCGCTTGTTCTTGTTCTAAGATATCACTTGTTTTTCAACTTGATGAATGTGATGATCCGTGACACTCATCATAATTCTCACCTATGAACGTGTGACTGACAACCGCCTCCATTCTACCTTCGATTGGGTGAATATCCCTTGGATTCCTGATTGCACGATGCATGGTTGATCGCCTGACAACCGAGTGCTCGTCTGACAAACGAGCCAACCATTCCGTGAGATCAGAGTCTTCGTGGTATAGGCTAGAACTGATGGCGGCATTCAAGAGAATCCGGAAGGTCTAACCTTGTCTGTGGTATTCTGAGTAGGATTCAATGATTGAATGACTGTGACGTGCTTCAAACTCCTAGCAGGCGGGGCGTTAGTGACAGACGCAAAAGAATCGATGGATTCTATTCCGACCTGACCGAGAACCGACAGATGGATAGCCGTGCCGTGACAGGGTGCGTTGAACATTTCCACTGAGAGGATGGGAGGTAGCCACTGACAACGGTGAAACCCTTGCTTAAGCTTGCCATGGAAAGTAGTAGGAAGGATTGGATGAAGACAGTAGGAAAGCAGAGAGACGGAAGGGAAGGCATCTTCATGCACTTATCTGAAGTTCCTACCAATGGATTACATAAGTATCTCTATCTTTATCTTTATGTTATTTTCGTTCATCACCATATCCATTTGAGTTTGCCTGACTAAGATTTACAAGATAACCATAGCTTGCTTCATACTAACAATCTCCGTGGGATCGACCCTTACTCGCGTAAGGTTTATTACTTGGACGACCCAGTGCACTTGCTGGTTAGTTGTGCAAAGTTGTGTAATGCCATGGTATTGAACACCAAGTTCTTGGGGTTCATGACCGGGGATTATGAGAGTTGTGAAAAGTATTGTTCACAATTTCGCGCACCACTTGTCTAGGTGAGTTTCCAACATAGTTGCCTTGCTCCCAATCACCTTCTTCTCCTATGTTTGCTCTTTCTTGAGCTGACGATGAAGTGATGGCTGCTGCAACTTGGTTTTCCTCCACCTTCTTGGTAAGATCTGCTAGCTGCTTGGTGATCATCTTATTTTGAGCTAACAATGCATCCATGTGGTTTAGCTCCATTACTCCTTTGGTGTTACTTCTTTCGGAGGCATAGAGGTAGTCATTCTCAGTAACTGTTTCAATGACATCTATGGCTTCTTCAATGGTTTTCTTCTTGTTTAGAGAGCCTCCTGATGAATGATCCATAGCCTTCTTTGACTCATAAGAAATACCTTCATAGAAAATGTGAAGTTGAACCCATTCATTGAACATATCTGGTGGGCATCTTCTTGTTAAGTCTTTGAACCTCTCCCATGCTTCATAGAGAGTCTCACCATCTTGTTGCCTGAAAGTTTGCACCTCAGCTCTCAGCCTGTTGATTCTTTGAGGAGGGTAAAATCATGCCAAAAATTTGTTCACCACATCTTCCCAATTTGTTAAGCTCTCCTTTGGGAAGGATTCAAGCCATTTGGATGCCTTGTCCCTGAGTGAAAAAGGGAACAAGAGCAGCCTATAGACATTCGGATGGACTCCATTAGACTTCACAGTGTCACAAATTCTCAGGAAGGTGGTTAGATGTTGATTGGGGTCTTCTTGAGAACTTCCTCCAAATGAACAATTGTTCTGAACAAAGGTGATGAGCTGGGGTTTTAGCTCAAAATTGTTGGCATGTATGGTGGGCTTTTGAATGCTACTTCCACATTTTCCTGGAGTAGGATTGATATAGGAGCCTAGAACTCTCCTTTCTTGCCCAGCACGGTTTGCATGGCCTTCTCTAGCATGGTTGTGAGCTTTTTCTTCATGATTGTTCTCCAAATTCTCTTCCATATTGGGTTCAAAGTACTCTTCCTCTTCCTTAGCACCAATAATTCTTTTCCCTCTTGCTTCCCTTCTTAGTCTCCAAAGGGTCCTTTCAGGTTCTGAATCGAAGGATGTTGAAACTACTTCTCTTCTCCCTGTCATATAACAGATAGATTGCACAACAGGAGATAAAATGAAGAAACTATTCTTGTTAGAGTAATTGTTAGTGTGAGTTATGCAAATTATCAAACAGTTAGTGGGTTAGTGAACAGAATTGTAATCAACAAAGAAAGAAAGAACGAAAAACAAAGAGGGTGCAGGGGATGAGGAAGAAATTAAAACGAACTAAAGGAAATTGACTGAATCAAATAAACAAATAACGAAACAGAAAAAAAATGCTCAATCTAGTGATCTTCAAACTTAATCATTGTTGATTCAAAATCAATCCCCGGCAACGGCGCCATAAACTTGATGCACAAAAACGTATCTCTCAACAAATTTCCCTTCGGCAAGTATACCGAATTGTCGTCAAGTAAAACTCAAAATAGAGTGAGGTCAAATCCCACAAGGATTGATTGGTCAAGCAACTTTAGTTAGAAGAATATGCTAGTTGAGCTAAACAGAATTTAGATTGGGAACTTGCAGAAATTTAAATGATTGGAAGTAAATAACAGAAATTAAAGTGCAGAATCTTAAATGGGAATTTGGGGTAAAGAGCATGAAAATAAATGGCAGAAAGTAAGGAGAATGGGTAAGATCAGAAATGGGGAAATCATTGGGTTCAGGAGATGTTGCATTCTCCGGATCAAGTTCATTCTCATCTCTTCCTCAATCAATGCATTCATTGATCTCCTTGGCAATCTTAAGTGATTGGATCCCAATTCCTTGGCAATCCAATCTCTCTAAGCTTGAACAATTGCCCAATTCCTTGATTTAATTGCTCATGGGAAGAGATAAAGTATGGTCACTGATTATACCACATGTATTTCCAAATCAAAGTGTTGGGAGGATTACATGTCACTATATCCACCCAAACCTCAATTTGGTCCAACATGAGAAAGCATTTCTAGAATGATCTCCTCATCCCTTTTCCAAGGCTCAAAGGAGATCCAATTATGGAGAGTTTCTTTTCCAAGATAACTAACCAATTGAATTACGATCGAAAGCTTTCTAGTAAGATAAAGAGAAAAGAAAAAAGAAGAAGAATGAAAACTATAATTGATCCTCAAATTACAACAGGGCTTCCTAACCCAATGAAAGGGGTTTAGTTGTTCATAGCTCTAGAAATGAAAAATAGCAGAAAAGAAGAATCCATGCTAAAAGTGCAGAAAAGTAAATATGCAGAGAATAGTTCCCAAAATTGCCAAGCTTCTCTATAGTTCAAAACTACTCCTATATATACTACTCCTCTTGATCTTCTAGTGAGTTCTTCAAGTCTTGGATGTGGGCTCTGGATCTTGAGTTGAAGCAGTTCTCATCTTTAGTGGGCCCAGCTTGCAGAGAAATATGAATTAGGCTTGGGCATTTAGTGAGATTAACATTGAGTGCCATTGTGGGTTCGAGAATGTTAGTGGCATTCACTTTTTCCACTAACGTTCCACCCTCATGTACCCACGTTAACTCCAACATTAGTGGTCTTAACGTGACCACTAACCTTGCCTTCTCAATTTTTGGCCAACGTTATTAGGACTCACTTTTCCCAATAATGTTGGCTTATACCCATTCGCGAACGTTATTGGGAATCACTTTTCGCATTAATGTTGCTTGGTGCCTTTTGTTCATACGTTAGAGTTCACGTTAGTGTAGCTAACGTGACTCTTAACGTGGGTGTGTCTCACCTTCGAGAGCGTTAGTGACACTCACCTTTGTCACTAACGCTCCAAATGCTCAAATTCTCTACGTTAGAACTCACGTTAACTAAGTTAACGTAGCTCTTAACGTAGTAGTGATGCCATCTTCCAACGTTAGTGACAAAAGTGAGTGTCACTAACATTGGCTCCTTGATCTCAACTCCACGTTAACTTTTCACGTTAATGGTCTTAACGTGAAAGTTAACGTAGGCAATGCTAGTTGGTCCAACGTTAGTGACAAAAGTGAGTGTCACTAACGTTGGCTTTTGTTTTCCTCTTCCACGTTAGAGTTCACGTTAACTAAGTTAACGTGACTCTTAACGTGGATCATTGCCAAGTTTTCCAACGTTAGTGGTGTTCACTTTTACCACTAACATTGGAGAAAAACGTTATTGGTGTTTACGTTTTCTCTTAACATTGGAGTTCTCTTTTGCTTCTACGTTAACTACCACGTTAACTTAGTTAACGTGGCAAGTAACGTGAGCTATGGATGGCTTCACAGGCGTTATTGGTGATCACTTTTCTCATTAATGTTGCAAGCTTTTTACCATTCCACGTTAGTGTTTACGTTAACTAGGTTAACGTGAATACTAACGTGATTCTTCCTTGCTTCCTTTGCCCTGAAATCAAGCAATTAAAGTGCATCAAAGCTCTAGCCAAAGTTATGAGATTATGCATCATCAATTTATCATGTAATTCTAGCAAAATTCTGATGAAATCATGAAAAGTTCACAATAGTTGCTTGAATCAAGGTGTAAGTGTAATTTCATCCAAAACTTGCCTTATTCGCTAAGAAAATACATGAAACTACCCTAAAACAGTAAAGGAAAGGTCAGTATGCCCTGGCATCATGGAACACAAGGCCTTCTGGGCGGTAAAGGAGTGCAACATGGACTATGAGAGAGCCAGTGCTGAACGGAAGTTGCAACTGCAAGAATTAGAGAGTCTTCGCCTAGAAGCTTATGAAAACTCCAAGCTGTATAAAGAGAAGGTGAAGGCTGTGCATGACAAGAGCATTAAGAGAAGAGAATTCCAACATGGGGACTTAGTTCTACTTTACAACTCTAGAATGCGACTCATGCCTGGCAAGCTGAGATCCAGATAGGATGGTCCCTATCGAGTAGAGAAGGTGGAACCATACGGAGTCTTTCACTTGAGCCATCCTTCAAGCTCTGAACTTATCAAGGTCAATAGACATCGCTTGAAGTTATTCCATGGTGAAAAGATGGTGAAAAACCAGGAACTAGAGATGTTCCTCTTGGAAGATCCGCCCACAACAGAAGACTGAGCTAGTAGAGCGTTCAACTTAAGGACGATAAAGCAAAGTGCTAGGTGGGAGACAACCCACCATGGTATGATCGTTCTTCCCCTCTCCTTATCTTCCCTTGGCAATAACTCTTCTCCGTACTAATGCCTATCTTCTGCATCTAATCCACATACTGCATATTGCATTTTTATAGAAAAAAAGGGTTACGGCATGCGACGCGCCAGCGTCGCTGACGCGCTCGCGTCATAGTGCATTCGCATCATTAAAGAAAAGGAACAGAGAGTTGCACAGGTATGTAGCTGGAGGCGTGCCTCTGGCACCATTTGACCCACGCGTTCGCGTGGATGACATACTTGCGTCATTCGTAACAAGGCTTCCCCATGCATCCGCGTCACCCACACGAACGCGTGGCTCTGCAATTTGACGTAAAAGAGTGTATGACAGTGAGTTGTGCTGGAGCTGGGCTGCACTTGTGCTAGTCACACAAGTCCAGCCACGTGAACGCGTGCGCCATGCGTCCGCACCGTTTTCTCAATCTGGTCATCCACGTGATCGCGTCAACCATGCGACCGCGTCACTCTGGAATTTGGCAGAAACATGTTTCACACAGAGAGTTGTGCGAGCGCGAAGCTGTCCTCGTGCCCCTAGCGCAAATCATGTCACGCGTCCGCGTGACCGACGCGTTCGCGTCATTTTTTTCAAGGGCCCTTCGCGTGACCGCGTGCACCACGCGTCTGCGTCGCTCGCGCCGCCCAACTCATTCAAATCTGCCAGACTGTCTCATCTTTTCTTCCCCCAATCTTATTTCTTTTTCTCCCTTCCTTTCTCTCTCCCTTCTTTTTCCCTTCTACTCCCTCTTTCCCACCACCATTATCAAGGTTTTTCTTTTCTTCTTCTTTCCTTACTTTGTCATTCTTATTCTTATTTTCATGTTTTCTTTTTCTTTCTCTTCTACTTTCCCTATCCATGTTTTCTTTTTCTTTCCTTTTCCCCTATTGGTGTTGGAAATTTATTTGGGTCATTATTTTTATATGTTGCTTGTGGATTGTTTAGGACTTGTTTAACAATTATATATTATTTTTATAGGGTACTTGCATGTTCAAGTTAATATTTTCCATACCTTATTTAACATGCATGCTATGTGTTTGTGAAAATGCCCATATGGCATTTTGCACTATTTTTATATTTCTTTCAATCTACTACTCTAAATGCCTGCTCTTAACAAAACCCTTCTTATATTTTATTAATTAAATATAATTGTTATTTACAATTATATTATTTGTTAGAAAGACTTGGTAATCTAACTTGGACATTAAATGCTTGATCTATGCTACTCATGCCCTTGCCGGCATGCCACTAAACACCTTGCATTTAACTGTCACCACATGCACTTGCTATATTTTCATTGTTGATTTGTCACATGTAGTCATGACCATGTGTTCACATCATTATCCCTCCCTGTGCATTGATTGCCACCTTTCCCATTCTTTTCCTTGCTATAACCCTTGAAATCTTCATGTTTTTCCTCTTTTCCTTTCAAGATGGCCACCAAGAAAGTCAAGGAGAAAGCTACCCCCAAATCCACAGCAAGGAAAGGAACTAAAAGAGCATTAGTGGCAGAGCCATCTTCAACTGCAGTTAAGCCCTCAACAAAAAGAATTAAAAAGATTATAAAGGTCGATGAAAAGGAGAAAGCCTTCCCAGTAAAGGACACTGCACGATTTCCCAATCATTACTGTGAGCAGATGTTCCCCATTCTGGCTGCTCGAAATTACAACAACGAACACCTTCTTATCCTTCCACCTCGTATTGCCAAATTTGTTGAGCCGCAGATTGCACAAAGACATTGGGGATTCTTACAGAGACAGCCACGACAGGTTAATCTTTCTTGGGTAGTTGAGTTCTACTCCAATCTCCACCTGCCAACCCTACAGTCTGTTTATGTCTGTCAGAAGTAAGTCCCCATTACAGAAGAGGCCATTCAACGAGCCTTAGATCTTTCCCCTACTCTAGAAGGATTGGACACATTTCAAGAAGCCGCACTCAAGCGCCAGGTGTACAAATTTGACTGGGACGTTGTTCTCAGAGTTATCGCACAACCTGGCAGCAAATGGATTTTTGGATACCATCGTTCCCGTCCTAAGGGAATATCGGCTTCCGCACTTACCTTAGAGGCTCATGTATGGGCACAGATTATGTCCCATTACGTCTTTCGGAGCACTCATGAGTCCTCCTTCACTGCAGACATTGCCGTTCTACTATGGTGCATCCTCACAGACCAGCCTCTAAATCTACTGAGACACATCCGGAACGCTATGGGACATGGGCAAATCGTGGGTAACCTACCTTTCCCCGCATTGGTCTCTGATCTTGTCTCAGCAGCCAGAGTCTCCTACAGATCTGGGGACACCAAAGCCATACATCCACGGGATGATCAATACATCCCTAACGGGAGATATCTCAGGCCACCACTAACCACTACCAGCCAGTCAGCAGAACATGCTACAGACACTCCACCTTCTACTAGTCAGCTCCTGCATCAAATACTGGAGAAGTTGGACCGGCAAGACCAGAAAGCGAAGCTACAAGAGTGCTACAACCACCGCCGTTTCAAATACCTCAAAGAGCTACTCACATGCAACCACAGACCCGACGAGAACCCAAGCACTCCGGACTCCACTTCCTTTACCAGCATAGGGAGCCATGACGGCCCTGACTGTGGAGATACTGACAGATGGCACCGAGGACGGTGGAAAGCCTTAAGTGTAGGGAGGTCGGTCAGTACCTGACTTCCGGAGGCAATTTTTTCCCTTTAACACCAATTTCTTTTTCTTTAGAATAGAATAGATTGCATATTAGTAGGTTATTTGCATGCATGTTCTACCTGATTAAAAAGATAATAAGTTTCTTTTAAGACCATATATTTTTGGAAAATTTCACTAATTTAAATAAAAATATTTATGTTAAATTTGTTTGAAGTTGAAATTGGAACAGGATTTTTGAGCTAAAAGAACACACTACCGTGAGACTTTGAGCCTAAATACATGGTTACACTATTTAACCATAAACATTTTTATTTCTTATGTATTTTCTTCACTATGATTGTAATCTGAATTTTGTTTTATCCTATATGTCCAATGTTAATGTGTTATGTGCATGCATATGATTGAGACCATTGTTTGTTTAGCTCACGTATCCCTGATGAGCGGATAATTTATACGCTTTTTGGCATTATTTTTAGTATGTTTTTAGTATGTTTTAGTTAGTTTTTATTATATTTTTATTAGTTTTTAGTTAAAATTCACTTTTCTGGACTTTACTATGAGTTTGTGTGTTTTTCTGTGATTTCAGGTATTTTCTGGCTGAAATTGAGGGACCTGAGCAAAAATCTGATTCAGAGGCTGAAAATGACTGTAGATGCTGATGGATTCTAACCTCCCTGCACTCGAAGTGGATTTTCTGGAGATACATAAGCTCAATTGGCGCGCTCTTAACGGCGTTGGAAAGTAGACATTCTGGGCTTTCCAGCAATGTATAATAGTCCATACTTTGCCTGAGATTTGATGGCCTAAACTGGCGTTGCAAATCAGCTCAAAACTGCCCGGCGTTAAACGCCGGAACTGGCACAAGAATGGGAGTTAAACGCCCAAACTGGCACAAAAGCTGGTGTTTAACTCCAAAAAAAGTCTCTATACATGAAAGCTTCAATACTCAGCCCAAGGACACACCAAGTGGGCCCGAAAATGGATTTTTATGTCATTTACTCATTTCAGTAAACCTTAGGCTACTAGTTCTCTACAAATAGGACCTTTTGCTATTGTATTTTTCATCTTTAGATCTTTGAATCTTTTGATCACGTTTTGGGGGCTGGCCTCACGGCCATGCCTAGACTTTGTTCTTATGTATTTTCAACGGTCTGGTTTCTACACACCATAGATTAAGGTGTGGAGCTCTGCTGTACCTCGAGTATTAATGCAATTACTATTTTTCTTCTATTCAATTCAGCTTATTCTTGTTCTAAGATATTCATTTGCACCCAAGAACATGATGAATGTGATGATTATGTGACACTCATCATCATTCTCACTTATGAACGAGTGCCTGACAACCACTTCTGTTCTACAAGCAAACAAGGCTTGAATGTTTATCTCTTGGATCCCTTGATCGGAATCTTCGTGGTATAAGCTAGAATTGATGGCGGCATTCAAGAGAATCTGGAAGGTCTAAACCTTGTCTGTGGTATTCTGAGTAGGATTCAATGATTGAATGACTGTGACGAGCTTCAAACTCCTGAAGGCTGGGCGTTAGTGACAGACGCAAATGAATCAATGGATTCTATTCCCACCTGATTGAGAACCGACAGATGATTAGCCGTGCCATGACATGGTGCGTTGAACATTTTCACTGAGAGGACGGGATTGTAGCCACTGACAACGGTGATGCCCAACATACAGCTTGCCATGGAAAGGAGTAAGAAGGATTGGATGAAGACAGTAGGAAAGCAGAGGGACGGAAGGGGCAAAGCATCTCCATACGCTTATCTGAAATTCTCACCAATGAATTACATAAGTATCTCTATCTTTATGCCTTATTCGTATATCATCCATAACCATTTGAATCTGCCTGACTAAGATTTACAAGGTGACCATAGCTTGCTTCATACCAACAATCTCCGTGGGATCGACCCTTACTCACGTAAGGTTTATTACTTGGACGACCCAGTACACTTGCTGGTTAGTTGTGGGAAGTTGTGATAAAGAGTTGAGATTGCAATTGAGCGTACCATGTTGATGGCGCCATTGATGATCACAATTTCGTGCACCAAGTTTTTGGCGCCGTTGCCGGGGATTGTTGAGTTTGGACAACTGACGGTTCATCTTGTTGCTTAGATTAGGTATTTTTCTTCAGAGTTCTTAAGAATGAATTCTAGTGTTTCAAGGTGATGTTCTTATCATCACCAAAGCTGATTGATTCTCATCAATTTAGCTCTTGAATGCAATGTCCTGCTGAAGCTTGGCTAGCCATGTCTAATTCCTTTAGACTGAAGCTTTGGACTAACATTGCATCATTCCTGGAATTCTCATTAAGAATTTTGATATCTTTATTTTCTTTTCCACTTAATTTTTGAAAAATCCAAAAAAATTACAAAATCATAAAAATAAAAAAAAAATATTTTATGTTTCTTGTTGAGACACTAGTCTCATTTTAAGTTTGGTGTCAATTGCATGTTTCTATTCTTCTTGCATTCATGCATGTGTCTTCATTAATCTTCAAGTTGTTCTTGATGATTTCCTTGTTCTGATCTTTTAATTCTCTTGTCTTGAGTGTTTTGTTATTTTTCATATGCATTCTCATTTTGTTAGTATCAATGGTATACAAACTGCTAAGTTTGGTGTCTTGCATGCATTGTTATTTGATTTTATTTACATTTTGATTATTAAAAATCCAAAATTTTTTTTTAATTTGTGTCTTTTCAAGTCAAAGATACAGAGAATAGAAGATTCAGAACATACAGCAGAGGCATTACACAGAAAAAGGCTGGGCGTTCAAAACACCCAGTGAAGAAGGAAAACTGGCGTTTAAACGCTAGCCAGGGTGCCTGGCTGGGCGTTTAACGCCCAAAAGGGTAGTGTTTTGGGCGTTAAACGCCAGAATGGATACCATTCTGGGCGTTTAACGCCAGGATGGCACAAGAGGGAAGATTCTGTTTTTAATTCAAATTTTTTTCAGGTTTTCAAAATTTTTCAAAATCAAATCTTTTTCAAATCATATATTTTTAATCATATGTTTTCAAAATCAATTTCTTTCCATTTTCAAAAATACTTGCTAACAATTAATGATTTGATTCAACAATTCAAGTATGTTGCCTTTTCTGTTGAGAAAGGTTTAATGTTTGAATCATATCTTTTCTTGTTAGCCAAGTCATTAATTTTCAAAATCAAATCTTTTTAAATTATTTTTCAAATCATATCTTCTCAATCACATCTTTTTTTTAAAAAAACCATAACTTTTAAATCATATCTTCTTAAACACATCTTTTTCAAAATAGTTTTCAATCATACCTTTTTGATTTCTAATTTCAAAATCTTTTTCAAAAATCACTTGATTTCTTTTCCACTCTTAGTTTTCGAAAATCAATTAGTGTTTTTCAAAATGTTTTTAAAATCTTTTACTTAATTTTCGAAAAATTTCTTCCCCTTTTCTCACATCCTTCTATTTATGGACTAACACTCCTCCTTAATGCATAATTCGAACTCCATCTTTCTTGATAAGTTCGAATTCTTCTACCTCTTCTTCTATTTTTTTTTCCTCTGACACCTCAAGGAATCTCTATAATGTGACGTAGAGGATTCCATACTTTCTTGTTATTTTCTCTTTCATATGAGCAGGAGCAAAGACAAAAGCATTCTTGTTGAGGCTGACCCTGAGGTACAAGCTGCAAGAATCTTTGAGGTACAAGCTGCAAGAATCTCACTAGAGATGGCAGACAATTCAAGAAAACAAGCTTATGGGCTTGTAGAGGATGTTCTGGTAAAGATTGAAGACCATTACATCTCTACTGATTTCATAGTCCTAGAAACTGGGAAGTGCATGGATGAATCCATCATCCTTGGCAGACCCTTCCTAGCCACAGCAAAGGCTGTGATTGATGTGGACAGAGGAGAATTGATCATTCAAGTGAACGAAGAATCCTTTGTGTTTAAGGCTCAAGGATATCCCTCTGTCACCATGGAGAGGAAGCATGAAGAGCTTCTCTCAAAACAGAGTCAAACAGAGCCCCCACAGTTAAACTCTAAGCTTGGTGTTGGGAGGTTCCAACATTGCTCTGAGTATCTGTGAGGCTCCATGAGAGCCCACTGTCAAGCTACTGACATTAAAGAAGCGCTTTTTGGGAGGCAACCCAATGTTATATTTATCTAATTTTCCTTTGTTATTTTATGTTTACTGTAGGTTGATGATCTTGGGAAGTCACAAAATCAATTGAAAAAGCAAAATTAGAATGAAAAATAGAAAGAAAAATAGCACACCCTGGAGGAAGACCTTGCTGGCGTTTAAACGCCAGTAAGGGCCGCAAATGGGCGTTTAACGCCCAGTCTGGCACCATTCTGGGTGTTTAACGCCAGAAAGGGGCACCAGACTGGCGTTAAATGCCAGGAAAGGGCAAGAAGCTGGCGTTAAACGCCAGAAATGGGCACCAGCCCGACGTTTAACGCCAGAATTGGCATAAAGAGCATTTTTGCTCGCCACTTGGTGCAGGGATGACTTTTCCTTGACACCTCAGGATCTATGGACCCCATAGGATCCCCACCTACCCCACCACTCTCTCTCTTCTTCACCTATTCACCAATCACCTCAACACCTCTTCCCCAAAAACCCCTCACCTATCAAATCCCATCTTTCTCTTCACCACTCACATCCATCCTTCATAAAACCCCACCTACCTTACCATTCAAATTCAAACCACTTTCCCTCCCAAACCCACCCTCACATAGCCGAACCTTACCCCTCTCTCCACTCCTATATAAACCCATCTTTACCACCTTATTTTCACACAACCTAAACACTACTTCTCTCCCTTTGGCCAAACCACAAAGCCATCTCCATCTCCTTCATTTCTTCTTCTTCTACTCTCTTCTTTCTTCTTTTGCTCGAGGACGAGCAAACCTTTTAAGTTTGGTGTGTTAAAAGCATTCCTTTTTGTTTTTCCATAACCATTTATGGCATCTAAGGCTGGAGAAACCTCTAGAAAGAGGAAAGGGAAGGCAAAAGCTTCCACCTCCGAGTCATAGGAGATGGAGAGATTCATCTCAAGGGTGCATCAAGACCACTTCTATGAAGTTGTGGCCAAGAAGAAGGTGATCCCCGAGGTCCCTTTCAAACTCAAAAAGGGTCAACTTTGATCAAAGGTTGGACCAAGTCCTCATAGACATTTGTGAAGAGGGCGCTCAATGGAAGTGAGATTCAAGAGGGAAGCCGGTTCAACTAAGAAGGCATGACCTCAAGCCCATCACCAAGAAAAAGGGTGGAGCAAATAAGAGAACCTCATCAAGAGCATGAGGAAATTCCTCATGATGAAATCCCTGAGATGCCTCAAGGGATGCACTTTCCTCCACAAAACTATTGGGAGCAAATCAACACCTCCCTAGGAGAATTGAGTTCCAACATGGGACAACTAAGGGTGGAGCACCAAGAACATTCCATCCTCCTCTATGAAATTAGAGAAGATCAAAGAATCATGAGAGAGGAGCAACAAAGGCAAGGAAGAGACATTGAGGAGCTCAAGCACTCCATAAGATCTTCAAGAGGAAGAACAAGCCGCCATCACTGAGGTGGACCCGTTCTTTAATCTCCTTGTTCCTTATTTTCCTGTTTTTCGAATTTTCATGCGTATGTTTATCTATGTTTGTGTCTTGTGATCATTAGTGTCTATGCCTTAAAGTTATGAATGTCCTATTAATCCATCACCTTTCTTAAATGAAAAAATTGTTCTTAATTGTAAAAGAGAAGAATTGCATGAATTTTGAATTTTATAACAGATTAATTATATTGATGTGGTAGCAATACTTTTGTTTTCTGAATGTATGCTTGAATAGTGCATATGTCTTTTGAATTTGTTGTTCATGAATGTTGGCTCTTGAAAGAATGATGAAAAAGGAGACATGTTACTGAGGATCTGAAAAATCATAAAATGATTCTTGAAGCAAGAAAAAGTAGTGAAAAACAAAAAAAAAATAAAGCAAAAGAATAAAGTTGTGATCCAAGACAAAAATAGTGTGCTTAAGAACCCTGGACACCTCTAATTGGGGACTCTAGCAAAGCTGAATCACAATCTGAAAAGGTTCACCCAGTTATGTGTCTGTGGCATATATGTATCCGATGGTAATACTGGAAGACAGAGTGCTTTGGGCCACGGCCAAGACTCATAAAGTAGTTGTGTTCAATAATCATAATACTTAACAAAGAGAATCAATAACACTATCTGGATTTTGAGTTCCTATAGAAGCCAATCATTTTGAATTTCAAAGGATTGAGTGAGATGCCAAAACTGTTCAGAGGCAAAAAGCTAAAAGCCCCGCTCATCTAATTAATACTGATCTTCATATATGTTTTTGGAATTCATTGCATATTCTCTTCTTTTTATCTTATTTGATTTTCAGTTGCTTGGGGACAAGCAACAATTTAAGTTTGGTGTTGTGATGAGCGGATAATTTATACGCTTTTTGGCATTATTTTTAGTATGTTTTTAGTATGTTTTAGTTAGTTTTTATTATATTTTTATTAGTTTTTAGTTAAAATTCACTTTTCTGGACTTTACTATGAGTTTGTGTGTTTCTCTATGATTTCAGGTATTTTCTGGCTGAAATTGAGGAACCTGAGCAAAAATCTGATTCAGAGGCTGAAAAGGACTGTAGATGCTGATGGATTCTGACCTCCCTGCACTCGAAGTGGATTTTCTGGAGCTACAGAAGCCCAATTGGTGCGCTCTCAATGGCGTTGGAAAGTAGACATACTGGGCTTTCAAGAAATGTATAATAGTCTATATTTTGCCTGAGATTTGATGGCCCAAACTGGCGTTCCAAATCAACTCAAAACTGCGCGGCGTTAAACGCCGGAACTGGCACAAGAATGGGAGTTAAACGCCCAAACTAGCACAAAAGCTGGCATTTAACTCCAAGAAAAGTCTCTACACATGAAAGCTTCAGTACTCAGCCCAAGCACACACCAAGTGGGCCCGGAAGTGGATTTTTATGTCATTTACTCATTTCTGTAAACCCTAGGCTACTAGTTCTCTACAAATAGGACCTTTTGCTATTGTATTTTTCATCTTTAGATCTTTGAATCTTTTAATCACGTTTTGGGGGCTGGCCTCACGGCCATGCCTAGACTTTGTTCTTATGTATTTTCAACGGTGGAGTTTCTACACACCATAGATTAAGGTGTGGAGCTCTGCTGTACCTCGAGTATTAATGCAATTACTATTGTTCTTCTATTCAATTCAGCTTATTCTTGTTCTAAGATATTCATTTACACCCAAGAACATGATGAATGTGATGATTATGTGACACTCATCATCATTCTCACTTATGAATGAGTGCCTGACAACCACTTCTGTTCTACAAGCAAACAAGGCTTGAATGTTTATCTCTTGGATCCCTTGATCGGAATCTTCGTGGTATAAGCTAGAATTGATGGCGGCATTCAAGAGAGTTCGGAAGGTCTAAACCTTGTCTGTGGTATTCTGAGTAGGATTCAATGATTGAATGACTGTGACGAGCTTCAAACTCCTGAAGGCTGGGCGTTAGTGACAGACGCAAAAGAATCAATGGATTCTATTCCAACCTGATTGAAAACCGACAGATGATTAGCCGTACCGTGACAGGGTGCGTTGAACATTTTCACTGAGAGGACGGGATTGTAGCCACTAACAACGGTGATGCCCAACATACAGCTTGCCATGGAAAGGAGTAAGAAGGATTGGACGAAGACAGTAGGAAAGCAGAGAGACGGAAGGGACAAAGCATCTCCATATGCTTATCTGAAATTCTCACCAATGAATTACATAAGTATCTCTATCTTTATGCCTTATTCGTATATCATCCATAACCATTTGAATCTGCCTGACTAAGATTTACAAGGTGACTATAGCTTGCTTCATACCAACAATCTCCGTGGGATCGACCCTTACTCGGGTAAGGTTTATTACTTGGACGACCCAGTACACTTGCTGGTTAGTTGTGCGAAGTTGTGATAAAGAGTTGAGATTGCAATTGAGCGTACCATGTTGATGGCGCCATTGATGATCACAATTTCGTGCACCATCTAGCTGAGGCGCGACCTTATAGGCTACATAAAAGAAAATTGGACTCAAGTACAATTAGTTGTTACTTTGTTGGTTACGTTGAGCATTCATGGGGGTACAAGTGTTACAATCCTGTATCAAGGTCTATTTTTGAAAACGGGAAATGCGAGATTTCTTGAAGATATTGAGTTTGGGGGGAAGAAAATATTAGGAATGATGCTTTTGATGAGAATTCTATAACTGACAATGATAAGGTCTTTGTTCCTATTATTGTTCAAGATACAATAATAGTACAAGAGCACAATGAGAATCCTACTGTAGATCCAGTTATAATACAAGAGAATAATGAGAATATTGTTCTTGCTCAAGATACTACTGTAGCACGTGAAAATTGTTGATTAGTTAGGTGAAAAACAAAATTTTTGAAAGCATGATTAGAAAAGGATAGAGTGATTACCCATATACTAGAGATGATTAGAGTGCACACACACCAACAGTAAGGGTTCAAGGCTCGATCCTGTATTCCCTGCTTTCACAAGCTATCTTCTTATAAATTTACCTGCTTTTACTATATGATTTGAATTTGTTAAATCTGCCCCATGTTTTGTCTTAGAGAACTGATGAGCGGATAATTTGTACGCTTTTTGGCATTGTTTTTAGTATGTTTTTAGTATGATCTAGTTAGTTTTTAGTATATTTTTATTAGTTTTTAGTTAAAATTCACTTTTCTGAACTTTACTATGAGTTTGTGTGTTTTTCTGTGATTTCAGGTATTTTCTGGCTGAAATTGAGGGACCTGAGCAAAAATCTGATTCAGAGGCTGAAAAGGACTGTAGATGCTGATGGATTCTGACCTCCCTGCACTCGAAGTGGATTTTCTGGAGCTACAGAAGCCCAATTGGTGCGCTCTCAATGGCGTTGGAAAGTAGACATACTGGGCTTTCAAGAAATGTATAATAGTCTATATTTTGCCTGAGATTTGATGGCCCAAACTGGCGTTCCAAATCAACTCAAAACTGCGCGGCGTTAAACGCCGGAACTGGCACAAGAATGGGAGTTAAACGCCCAAACTAGCACAAAAGCTGGCATTTAACTCCAAGAAAAGTCTCTACACATGAAAGCTTCAGTACTCAGCCCAAGCACACACCAAGTGGGCCCGGAAGTGGATTTTTATGTCATTTACTCATTTCTGTAAACCCTAGGCTACTAGTTCTCTACAAATAGGACCTTTTGCTATTGTATTTTTCATCTTTAGATCTTTGAATCTTTTAATCACGTTTTGGGGGCTGGCCTCACGGCCATGCCTAGACTTTGTTCTTATGTATTTTCAACGGTGGAGTTTCTACACACCATAGATTAAGGTGTGGAGCTCTGCTGTACCTCGAGTATTAATGCAATTACTATTGTTCTTCTATTCAATTCAGCTTATTCTTGTTCTAAGATATTCATTTACACCCAAGAACATGATGAATGTGATGATTATGTGACACTCATCATCATTCTCACTTATGAATGAGTGCCTGACAACCACTTCTGTTCTACAAGCAAACAAGGCTTGAATGTTTATCTCTTGGATCCCTTGATCGGAATCTTCGTGGTATAAGCTAGAATTGATGGCGGCATTCAAGAGAGTTCGGAAGGTCTAAACCTTGTCTGTGGTATTCTGAGTAGGATTCAATGATTGAATGACTGTGACGAGCTTCAAACTCCTGAAGGCTGGGCGTTAGTGACAGACGCAAAAGAATCAATGGATTCTATTCCAACCTGATTGAAAACCGACAGATGATTAGCCGTACCGTGACAGGGTGCGTTGAACATTTTCACTGAGAGGACGGGATTGTAGCCACTAACAACGGTGATGCCCAACATACAGCTTGCCATGGAAAGGAGTAAGAAGGATTGGACGAAGACAGTAGGAAAGCAGAGAGACGGAAGGGACAAAGCATCTCCATATGCTTATCTGAAATTCTCACCAATGAATTACATAAGTATCTCTATCTTTATGCCTTATTCGTATATCATCCATAACCATTTGAATCTGCCTGACTAAGATTTACAAGGTGACTATAGCTTGCTTCATACCAACAATCTCCGTGGGATCGACCCTTACTCGGGTAAGGTTTATTACTTGGACGACCCAGTACACTTGCTGGTTAGTTGTGCGAAGTTGTGATAAAGAGTTGAGATTGCAATTGAGCGTACCATGTTGATGGCGCCATTGATGATCACAATTTCGTGCACCATCTAGCTGAGGCGCGACCTTATAGGCTACATAAAAGAAAATTGGACTCAAGTACAATTAGTTGTTACTTTGTTGGTTACGTTGAGCATTCATGGGGGTACAAGTGTTACAATCCTGTATCAAGGTCTATTTTTGAAAACGGGAAATGCGAGATTTCTTGAAGATATTGAGTTTGGGGGGAAGAAAATATTAGGAATGATGCTTTTGATGAGAATTCTATAACTGACAATGATAAGGTCTTTGTTCCTATTATTGTTCAAGATACAATAATAGTACAAGAGCACAATGAGAATCCTACTGTAGATCCAGTTATAATACAAGAGAATAATGAGAATATTGTTCTTGCTCAAGATACTACTGTAGCACGTGAAAATTGTTGATTAGTTAGGTGAAAAACAAAATTTTTGAAAGCATGATTAGAAAAGGATAGAGTGATTACCCATATACTAGAGATGATTAGAGTGCACACACACCAACAGTAAGGGTTCAAGGCTCGATCCTGTATTCCCTGCTTTCACAAGCTATCTTCTTATAAATTTACCTGCTTTTACTATATGATTTGAATTTGTTAAATCTGCCCCATGTTTTGTCTTAGAGAACTGATGAGCGGATAATTTGTACGCTTTTTGGCATTGTTTTTAGTATGTTTTTAGTATGATCTAGTTAGTTTTTAGTATATTTTTATTAGTTTTTAGTTAAAATTCACTTTTCTGAACTTTACTATGAGTTTGTGTGTTTTTCTGTGATTTCAGGTATTTTCTGGCTGAAATTGAGGGACCTGAGCAAAAATCTGATTCAGAGACTGAAAAGGACTGCAGATGCTGTTGGATTCTGACCTCCCTGCACTCGAAGTGGATTTTCTGGAGCTACAGAAGCCCAATTGGCGCGCTCTCAACGACGTTGGAAAGTAGACATCCTGGGCTTTCCAGCAATATATGATAGTCCATACTTTGCCCACGATTTGATGGCCCAAACCGGCGTTCAAAGTCACCCTCAGAAATCCCAGCGTTAAACGCTGGAACTGGCACCAAAATGGGAGTTAAACGCCCAAACTGGCATAAAAGCTGGCGTTTAACTCCAAGAGAAGTCTCTGCACGAAAATGCTTCATTGCTCAGCCCAAGCACACACCAAGTGGGCCCGGAAGTGGATTTTTATGTCATTTACTCATTTCTGTAAACCTTAGGCTACTAGTTTTCTATAAGTAGGACCTTTTACTATTGTATTGAGATATCGAGGGGTAGCTATCTTCATTGTGATGCTATCTTAGATCATTGGGAGGCTGGCCTCATGGCCATGCCTAGACCTTGTTCTTATGTATTTTCAACGGTGGAGTTTCTACACACCATAGATTAAGGTGTGGAGCTCTGCTGTACCTCGAGTATTAATGCAATTACTATTGTTCTTCCATTCAATTCCGCTTGTTCTTGTTCTAAGATATCACTTGTTCTTCAACTTGATGAATGTGATGATCCGTGACACTCATCATCATTCTCACCTATGAACGTGTGACTGACAACCACCTCCGTTCTACCTTCGATTGGGTGAATATCTCTTGGATTCCTGATTGCACGATGCATGGTTGATCGCCTGACAACCGAGTGCTCGCCTGACAACCGAGCCAACCATTCCGTGAGATCAGAGTCTTCGTGGTATAGGCTAGAACTGATGGCGGCATTCAAGAGAATCCGGAAGGTCTAACCTTGTCTGTGGTATTCTGAGTAGGATTCAATGACTGTGACGTGCTTCAAACTCCTAGCAGGCGGGGCGTTAGTGACAGACGCAAAAGAATCACTGGATTCTATTCCGGCCTGACCGAGAACCGACAGATGATTAGCCATGCTGTGACAGAGCATAGGAACATTTTCACTGAGAGGATGGGAGGTAGCCACTGACAACGGTGTAACCCTTGCATAAGCTTGCCATGGAAAGGAGTAAGAAGGATTGGATGAAGACAGTAGGAAAGCAGAGAGACGGAAGGGAAGGCATCTTCATGCGCTTATCTGAAGTTCCTACCAATGAATTACATAAGTACATCTATCTTTATCTTTGTGTTTTATGCGTCTATCACTATATCCATTTGAGTTTGCCTGACTAAGATTTACAAGATGACCATAGCTTGCTTCATACTAACAATCTCCGTGGGATCGACCCTTACTCGCGTAAGGTTTATTACTTGGACGACCCAGTGCACTTGCTGGTTAGTTGTGCGAAGTTGTGTTAATGCCATGGTATTGAACACCAAGTTTTTGGGGTTCATGACCGGGGATTATGAGAGTTGTGAAAAGTATTGTTCACAATTTCGCGCACCAAGTTTTTGGCGCCGTTGTCGGGGATTGTTGAGTTTGGACAACTGACGGTTCATCTTGTTGCTTAGATTAGGTATTTTTTTTCTTCTTCAGAGTTCTTAAGAATGAATTCTAGTGTTTCAAGGTGATGTTCTTATCATCACCAAAGCTGATTGATCTTCATCAATTTAGCTCTTGAATGCAATGTTCTGCTGAAGCTTGGCTGACCATGTCTAATTCCTTTAGACTGAAGCTTTAGACTAACATTGCATTGATTCCTGGAATTCTCATTAAGAATTTTGATACCTTTATTTTCTTTTTCCACTTAATTTTCGAAAATCACACAAAAAAATTACAAAATCATAAAATCCAAAAATATTGTATGTTTCTTGTTTGATTCTAGTGTTTCATTTTAAGTTTGGTGTCAATTGCATGCATTCATTCATGTGTCTTAAGGATCTTCAAATAATTCTTGATGATTTCTTACTCTAATCTTTGAATTCTCTTGACTTGAGTGTTTATGTGTCTCATATGCATTATCATTAGTGTTAGTAGTATACAAACTGCTAAGTTTGGTGTCTTGCATGCATTGTTATTTGATTTTAGTTGTATTTTGATTTTTTCTTATTATTAAAAATCCAAAAATATTTTTTAATTTGTGTCCTCTCAAGTTAATAACACAGAGAATTGAAGATTCAGAACATGCTGTAGAGGAATTGTACAGAAAAAGCTGGGCGTTCAAAACGCCCAGTGAAGAAGGACAGACTGGCGTTTAAACGCCAGCCAGGGCACCTGGTTGGGCGTTTAACACCCAAAAAGGTATAGTTTTGGGCGTTAGACGCCAGAATGTGCACCATTCTGGGCGTTTAACGCCAGGATGGCACAAGAGGGAAGATTCTGTTTTTCAATGCAAATTTTTTCAGGTTTTCAAAGTTTTTCAAAATCAAATCTTTTTCAAATCATATCCTTTCAATCATGTGATTTCAAAATCAATTTCTTTCCTTTTTCAAAGATACTTGCTATCAATTAATGATTTGATTCAACATTTCAAGTATGTTGCCTTTTCTGTTGAGAAAGGTTTAATGTTTGAATCATATCTTTTCTTGTTAGCCAAGTTTTTAATTTTCAAAATCAAATCTTTTTAAAATGTTTTTCAAATCATGACTTCCCAATCACATCTTTTTAAAACTAATCATATCTTCTTAACCACATCTTTTTCAAAATAATTTTCAATCAAATCTCTTTGATTTCTAATTTCAAAATCTTTTTCAAAAATCATTTGATTTCTTTTCCACTTTCATTTTCGAAAATCAAGTAGTATTTTCAAAAATGTTTTCAAAATCTTTTACTTAATTTTCGAAAATTACTTCCCTCCTTCTCACATCCTTCTATTTATGGACTAACACTATCCCTTAATGCAAAATTCGAACTCCATCTTCTTTGATAAGTTCGAATTTTCTACTTCTGTCTTCTACTTTTCTTTTCCTCTGACACCTAAAGGAATCTCTATACTGTGACATAGAGGATTCCACATTTTCTTGTTCTCTTCTCTTTCATATGAGCAGGAGCAAAGACAAAGGCATTCTTGTTGAGGCTGATCCTGAACCTGAAAGGACCTTGAAGAGAAAGCTAAGAGAAGCCAAAGCACAACTCTCTTTAGAGGACCAGACCGAATTCTTCAAAGAAGAAGAACACATGGCAGCCGAAAACAACAATGCCAACAATGCAAGGAAGGTGCTGGGTGACTTTACTGCACCTACTCCCGATTTCTATGGGAGAAGCATCTCTATCCCTGCCATTGGAGCAAACAACTTTGAGCTTAAGCCTCAATTAGTTTCTCTAATGCAACAGAATTGCAAGTTCCATGGACTTCCATTGGAAGATCCTCATCAGTTCTTAGCTGAGTTCTTGCAAATCTGTGACACTGTCAAGACTAATGGGGTTGACCCTGAGGTCTACAGACTTATGCTATTCCCTTTTGCTGTAAGAGACAGAGCTAGAACATGGTTGGACTCTCAACCTAAAGAAAGCCTGGACTCTTGGGAAAAGCTAGTCAATGCCTTCTTGGCAAAGTTCTTTCCACCTCAAAAATTGAGTAAGCTTAGAGTGGAAGTCCAAACCTTCAGACAGAAGGAAGGAGAATCCCTCTATGAAGCCTGGGAAAGATACAAACAATTAATCAGAAAGTGTCCTTCTGATATGCTTTCTGAATGGAGCATCATAGGTATTTTCTATGATGGTCTCTCTGAACTGTCCAAAATGTCTTTGGATAGCTCTGCTGGAGGATCTCTTCATCTGAGAAAGACGCCTACTGAAGCTCAAGAACTAATTGAAATGGTTGCAAATAACCAATTCATGTACACTTCTGAAAGGAATCCTGTGAACAATGGGACTAGTCAGAAGAAAGGAGTTCTTGAGATTGACACTCTGAATGCCATATTGGCTCAGAACAAAATATTGACTCAACAAGTCAATATGATTTCTCAAAGTCTGTCTGGAATGCAAAATGCACCAAGCAGTACTAAGGAGGCTTCATCTGAGGAAGAAGCCTATGATCCTGAGAACCCTTCAATGGAAGAGGTGAACTACATGGGAGAATCCTATGGAAACACCTATAATCCTTCATGGAGAAATCACCCAAATTTCTCATGGAAGGATCAACAGAGACCCCAACAAGGTTTCAACAATAATATTGGTGGAAGAAACAGGTTTAGCAATAGCAAGCCTTTTCCATCATCTTCTCAGTAACAGACAGAGAGTTCTAATCAGAATACCGCTGACTTAGCAACCATGGTCTCTGATCTAATCAAAACCACTCAAAGGTTCATGACTGAAACAAGGTCCTCCATTAGAAACTTGGAGGCACAAGTGGGTCAGCTGAGCAAGAAAATTACTGAACTCCCTCCTAGTACTCTCCCAAGCAATATAGAAGAAAATCCAAAAGGAGAGTGCAAGGCCATCAACATGGCCGAATTTTGGGAGGAAGAAGAGGCAGTGAACGCCACTGAGGAAGGCCTCACTGGGCATCCACTGGCCTCCAATGAGTTCTCCAATGAGGAACCATGGGAATCTGAGGCTCAAACTGAGACCATAGAGATTCCATTGGACTTACTTCTGCCATTCATGAGCTCTGATGAGTATTCTTCCTCTGAAGAGGATGAGTATGTCACTGAAGAGCAAGTTGCTAAATACCTTGGAGCAATCATGAAGCTAAATGACAAGTTATTTGGAAATGAGACTTGGGAGGATGAACCCCCTTTGCTCACCAAGGAATTGGATGACTTGTCTAGGCAGAAACTGCCTCAAAAGAGACAGGATCCTGGGAAGTTTTCAATACCTTGTACCATAGGCACCATGACCTTCAAGAAGGCCTTGTGTGACTTAGGGTCAAGTGTAAACCTCATGCCTCTCTCTGTAATGGAGACGTTAGGGATCTCTGAGGTGCAAGCTGCAAAAATCTCACTAGAGATGGCAGACAATTCAAGAAAACAAGCCCATGGACTTGTAGAGGATGTTCTGGTTAGAGTTGAAGACCATTACATCCCTACTGATTTTATAGTCCTAGAGACTGGGAAGTGCATGGATGAATCCATCATCCTTGGCAGACCCTTCCTAGCCACAGCAAAGGCTGTGATTGATGTTGATAGAGGAGAGTTGATCATTCAAGTGAATGAAGAATCCTTGGTGTTTAAGGCCCAAGGATATCCCTCTGTCATCATGGAGAGGAAGCATGAAGAGCTTCTCTCAAAAACAGAGCCCCCACAGTCAAACTCTAAGTTTGGTGTTAGGAGGCTACAACCAAACTCTAAGTTTGGTGTTGAACCCCCACATTCAAACTCTAAGTTTGGTGTTGGGAGGTTCCAACATGGCTCTGAGTATCTGTGAGGCTCCATGAGAGTCCTCTGTCAAGCTAATAACATTAAAGAAGCGCTTGTGGGGAGGCAACCCAATGTTTTATAATTAACTATTTTCTTTTGTTATTTTATATTTTTAGGTTGATGATCATGAGAAGTCACAAAATCAATGAAAAAAGCAAAAACAGAATGAAAAACAGGAAGAAAAACAGCACACCCTGGAGGACGCACCTACTGGCGTTTAAACGCCAGTAAGGTTAGCAGATGGGCGTTTAACGCCCAGTCTGGCACCATTCTGGGCGTTTAACGCCAGAAAGGGGCACCAGACTGGCGTTAAACGCCAGAAAAGGGCAAGAAGCTGGCGTTAAACGCTAGAAATGGGCACCAGCCCGGCGTTTAACACCAGAATTGGCACAAAACGAGATTTTGCTTGCCATTTGGTGCAGGGATGACTTTTCCTTGACACCTCAGGATCTGTGGACCCCACAGGATCCCCACCTACCCCACCACTCTCTCTCTTCTTCTTCACCCATTCACCAATCACCTCAACACCTCTTCCCTAAAAACCCTTCACCTATCAAATCCCATCTTTCTCTTCACCACTCACATCCATCCTTCATAAAACCCCACCTACCTCACCATTCAAATTCAAACCACTTTCCCACCCAAACCCACCCTCAAATGACCGAACCCTACCCTTCCCCCTCTCCTATATAAACCCTCCTTCACTCCTCCCTTTCCACACAACCTAAACACCATTTCTCTCCCCTTTGGCCGAACACAAAGCCATCCCCTTTCTCCTCATTTCTTCTTCTTCTCCTCTCTTCTTCCTTCTTTTGCTCGAGGACGAGCAAACATTTTAAGTTTGGTGTAGTAAAAGCATTGCTTTTTGTTTTTCCATAACCATTTATGGCATCCAAGGCCGGAGAACCTCTAGAAAGAGGAAAGGGAAGGCAAAAGCTTCCACCTCCGAGTCATGGAGATGGAGAGATTCATCTCAAGGGTGCATCAAGACCACTTCTATGAAGTTGTGGCCTTGAAGAAGGTGATCCCCGAGGTCCCTTTTTCACTCAAAAAGAGTGAATATCCGGAGATCCAACATGAGATCCAAAGAATAGGTTGGGAAGTTCTTACCAACCCCATTCAACAAGTCGGAATCTTGATGGTTCAAGAGTTCTATGCCAATGCATGGATCACCAAGAACCATGATCAAAGTGTGAACCCGGATCCAAAGAATTATCTTACTATGGTTCGGGGAAAATACTTGGATTTCAGTCCGGAAAGTGTAAGGTTGGCATTCAACTTGCCTATGATGCAAGGAGATGAACACCCTTACACTAGAAGGGTCAACTTTGATCAAAGGTTGGACCAAGTCCTCACAGTCATATGTGAAGAGGGCGCCCAATGGAAGAGAGATTCAAGAGGGAAGCCGGTTCAATTGAGAAGGCATGACCTCAAACCCGTGGCTAGAGGTGGGGT